>NC_069509.1:84443747-84461247 GCF_027579735.1 Bombina bombina | reverse complement strand
TTAAGATTGTTAAAGGGACAGGAAACCCCAAAATTTTGGATAGAACATACAATTTTAAACCACTTTCCAATTATATTTTCAAATTTGCTTTATTCTCTTGTTATCCTTTGCTGAAGGAACAGCTTTGCACTACTGGCAGCTAGTTGAACATCTAGTTAGCCAATTACAAGAGACAAATATGTGCAGGCACCAATCAGCAGCAGCTCCCACTAGCATAGAATATGTGCATATTATTTTTCAACAAGGGATACCAAGAGAACAAAGCACCTTTGAAAATAGAAGTGAATTTAAAAGTGTCTTAAAATTACATACTCTATCCAAATTCTGCAAGTTTAATTTTGACTTTCCTATCCCTTTAAGAGGTTTCTTGTGCAATGCTGTCCTCCCCGCTCCCACACAAACCAATAACACATGAGCAGGGCATGTCAAATCATCTCAAGCATGTATCAGGGTGATTTATCTCACCATCTATTAGGTGGCATAGGGGCAAAAGAAGTAGACTTTCCTATTAGTCATTAAAAATAAAAAGTTACCAACATAATATTAATTAAGAGCTTATTTCTTGAAGCTGTAACTGTGGCTGCGTGTAAAAAAAATGTGAATTTTACACACATCGGTATGCTCTCCTGGCCGCCCACCGTGTCAGTTTTTATTTCCTTTTTTACAATACTAGTTACTTCTGTCAAACAGCCCGCACTATATTCTTTTTCAGCGCATGTTCACGACATATCCTGCACATATGCATTAACCACAGATGGCTATCCTTTATAAACAGCGGATTGTGATGCTTCCAAAATTGTGATTCACTGCTTATAGTGGAGAGATGACTGCAAGTTGTGTGCATGCGCAAACATATCAGTAAGTGCGCAGTTAATAGATCTGTGTAAGCTGGCGGTAATCATGTGGGTTGAATGACACATCCATCGCTGTAATGAAGAAAAAAAGAAAAACTCTGACTTTATGGGCGGCCAGTAGAGCATACAGATGGGATGTCTCGTCCAACCGGGGAAATTGACCGCTCCTGTCAGCCCGTGATTGGCGGAGCCTGGGCAGGGTTGCACGCGAGAGCAAAGGAGAGCTTGCATGCAATGTTAAAGGAGAGCTCGGGCGGACAGGGGCGAATATGTACACCCTGTCCACCATGGACTAATAAATCCAGCCCACTGTGTCAAATTAAAAAAAATTTTTTTATTGCAAAGCACATTGTACTGAATAGAATATAAAATAATATAATATAAAATATTATTTTATAAATATGATAAAGTGCTTTTAGATTTTTATATTGATGTAACAAAATAATTAAAAAGGACGTATTAAACCAGTTATCACTGTTAGGGGATAGCCCAATATTTCCTAACACTGGCCAAATGCGTTTGTTCTAAGTGAATGTCAAATTTTTACCAACTATTTAAAAACGTATCTCTTATAAATAAATGTTAACTTTATAATACTAAACATATAATGCAGATTCTCAAATGCTTCATTGAAATCCATTATTGTAATAACAGTCATTGTACAGAAATGCTTGAAATGACAAATATCAAGAGGAACATTAATCTATCATTCAAATGTCAAAAAGCAGATATTTTAGTAGATGTCAGGATCTATAGCTCTATGTTTATCATTATCTGCATTTTTGGATAATGTGTAATGTATTAACCTGTAATTCAAACTTAAAGGGACAGTATACTCCCAAATTAAAATATCATTTTTAAATGTGCAACATGTATTTAAGTAGACTTTCATTCATAAAAATTTTAATGTACAGTTTTTTTATTATAAAATTTATATTCCAATGTGTACCGCTTGTGTATCCACAGTCTGCCTTCTTTTCCGCCGCTTTTTTTTCATATATTTGAAGAATTTAGATTTAGCCTATAACTATCATCTCGGTCGAGCTATTGACCTTCTTTGCGAGCGCGCGCACAATTACTTCATCTTCGCCTGCTTTCCAATATTCCGCGTTCTGCGCATGCCCCCAAATCATACGTCCACGCCAAGCGTTCGATGCTTAGAATATTACATCTACCCGCTCACGCTCATTGCGCAGTGTATTAGAGATGACATACACAGGAGCGTGATCGAGCTTTTGAGGGCGGATAAATGCACGTCAGATCATTTACATGTGGGAAGTACAGAGTAAGTCTATACCGCCCACATTGGAGACGCCGTGGAGGGATTGGAGACCGGAGAGAAAAAAACGGTCAGGATGCAAACATAAAGATAGAATAAAACATGTTAGGATTGCTTTTATCGATAATTGCACAATGCTGATAAATTTTAATTAGATATTGGATTTTATAGTTAGCTGCAACATCGTCAGAGTTTACTGACACTTTAAAGCCTTCCAAATATTGATTTTACATCTTTGATATCGGCTCTAGTTTCACAAATACATTTTAACTGTAAATAAATTGTTTAAATAAATTGTTCAAATTGATTTTTTATTTCATGTAGTTTTGATTTTAGTGTAAACCACAACTGGACTGAAAATTCATCATCAATAAGCATTGCCAAATCCTGCTCAATAAGACATTGCACAAGCTCGCATAACACACACACACACACACACACAAATAATACTATTGCACATATTAAAGGGACACTAAACCTATTTTTTTCTTTCTTTAATGATTCAGATAGAACATGCAATTTTAAGCAACTTTCTAATTTACTCCTATAATCAATATTCCTTCATTCTCTTGCTATCTTTATTTTTAAAAAAAGCAGGAATGTAAAGCTTAGGGGACGGACCATTTTTTTCAGAACCTGGGGTTACGCTTGCTTATTGGTGGCTAAATATGGCCACCAATAAGCAAGCTCTATTCAGGGTGCTGAACCTAAAATGGGACGGTTTCTAAGCTTTACAATCCTGCTTTTTAAATATAGATAGCAAGAGCATGAAAGAAAATTGAAAATAGGAGTAAATTAGAAAGTTGCTTAAAATTGCATGCTCTATCTGAATCATTAAAGAACACATTTGGGTTTAGTGTCCCTTTAAGGAACAGAAATTAAATATACAGTATGTTAAAATTATTTTTATGTACATAAAAATAGAAACAAAGAAGAGTTGGAGGTTTATTCAGTGTTTGGGGATTGTGGTAGTAATTAAAAATGGCTGTGCCCAACATACAGGATGCGTTTCGCGCATGCAACATATCTGATGCGTTTCGCGCATACATACACACACTTTATCATCATACATAAAAACAAATGTTAGGGGAAAAAGCTGTTTAAACAGACACTACATTAAAAAATAAAAAAAACACACATTGATGTATTTAGACCTTTATTGAGAAGCATTTTTGCAGTGCATGTGTGTTAGCAAAATGCCTCTAGCATACTCTAATTACCATAAAGCCATTAGCCAGTAGTGATGCGTAGTTTGTTGGCAATTAACTAATATGCTCTTTTTATAAGGGACATGAACCAACTTGAGATATAATATAAAATGTTTAACTATGCATAATAAAAAAGAAAATTTATGCTTACCTGATAAATTTGTTTCTTTATAGACACGATGAGTCCACAGATTTCATCCTTAGACAAAGAGCACCACAGCAGAGCTGTATATATATAGCTCCTCGCTTCCCTCCCACTCCAGTCATTCAACCGAAGTTAGGAAGAGAAAGGAAAAGCCAAGGTGCAGAGGTGTCTGAAGTTTACAAAATTAATAACCTGTCTCATAGAACAGGGCGGCCCGAGGACTCATCGTGTCTAAAAAGAAACAAATTTATCAGGTAAGCATAAATTTTCTTCTCTTTTTAAAAACACGATGAGTCCACGGATTTCATCCTTACTTGTGGGATACAATACCAAAGCTAGAGTACACAAATGATAAGGGAGGGAAAAGACAGGGAACCTAAACAGAAGGCACAACTGCTTGAAGAACCTTTCTCCCAAAAACAGCCTCAGCCAAAGCAAAGGTATCAAATTTTTAAAATTTAGAAAAAGTGTGAAGAGAGAACCAAGTAGCAGCCTTGCAAATCTGTTCAACAGAAGCATCATTTTTGAATGCCCATGAGGAAGCAACAGCCCTGGTGGAATGAGCCGTGACTCTTTCAGGAGGCTGTTACCAGCTGTCTCGTATGCAAAAAGGATGATACTCTTCAGCCAAAAAGAGAGAGATGTAGCCGTAGCTTTCTGACCCTGACGTTTACCAGAAAAAAATGACAAACAGAGAAGAGGATTGACAAAAATCCTTAGTCGCTTGCAAATAAAATTTTAAAGCATGGACTACGTCCAAATTGTGCAGAAGACGTTCCTTCTGGGAAGAAGGATTAGGACACAAGGAAGGAACAACAATCTCCTGATTAATGTTCTTGTCTGAAACAACTTTAGGAAGAAAACCAAGTTTAGTACGTAAAACCACCTTATCCGAATGAAAATTAAGGTAAGGTGAATTATATTGTAATGCCGAAAGCTCAGACACTCTTCGAGCTGAAGAAATGGCAACAAGAAATAAAACCTTCCAAGATAACAACTTAAAGGGACCCACATTTTTTCTTTCATGATTTAGAAAGAGAATGCAATTTTAAACATCTTTCTAATATTACTTATATTATCTAATTTGTTTTATTCTCTTGATAGTCTTTGCTGAAAAGCATATCTAGATATGCTCAGCAGCTGCTGATTGGTTGCTGCACATAGAAGCCTCGAGTGATTGGCTCACCATGTGCATTGCTTTTTCTTCAACTAAGGATATCTAAAAAATGAAGCAAAATAAATAATAGAAGTAAATTGTAATGTTGTTTAAATTTCTATTCTCTATCTGAATCATGAAAGAAAGATTTTGGGTTTAGTGGCCCTTTAAGATCTATGGAATGCATAGGTTCAAACGGAAACCCCTGCAGAACTTTAAGAACTAAATTCAAACTCCATGGAGGAGCAATTGGTTTAAACACAGGTCTGATTCTAATCAAGGCCTGACAAAAAGATCCAATATTTGGTACATCTGCCAGACGCTTGTCTTGGATTCACACCAATAAAGATATTTACGCCATATCTTATGGTAAATCTTCCTAGTTACAGGCTTACGTGCCTGAATTAAGGTATCTATGACCGATTCAGAGAAACCCCGCTTGGATAAGATTAAGCGTTCAATCTCCAAGCAGTCAGTTGCAAAGAAACTAGATTCGGGTGAAGGAAGGGTCCCTGAATGAGACGGTCCTTCCTCAACGGAAGCTTCCAAGTTGGCAGGGACGACATATCCACCAGATCGGCATACCAAATCCTGCGAGGCCATGCAGGAGCGATGAGGATCACTGATGCCTTTTCCTGTTTGATTCGAGCAATAACCCGGGGAAGAAGCGCAAACGGGGGAAATAGATATGCTAGGCCGAAGGACCAAGGAACTGCCAAGGCATCTATGAGCTCGGCCTGAGGATCCTTGGACCTGGACCCGTATCTCAGAAGCTTGGCATTCTGACGAGATGCCATGAGTTCCAACTCTGGCCGACCCCATTTCAGAATCAGGTTGGAGAATTTTTCCGGATGGAGTTCCCACTCTCCTGGATGAAAGGTTTGCCTGCTCAGAAAATCCGCCTCCCAGTTGTCCACCCCTGGGATGTGAATCGCTGACAGATGGAAAGAATGGGCCTCCGCCCACTCTATTATCTTGGCTATCTCGGTCATCGCTAAGGAACTCCTTGTTTCTCCCTGATGATTGATGTAAGCCACCGCCGTAATGTTATCCGACTGGAATCTGATGAATTCGGCCGAAGCCAACTGGGGCCAGGCCCAAAGAGTATTGAAGATCGCCCTCAGCTCTAGGATGTTGATGGGAAGGAGAGACTCTGCCTGAGTCCATACACCCTGAACCTTTAAAGAGCCCCAGACTGCTCCCCATCCTAAAAGGCTGGCGTCCGTTGTTACAATCACCCATGAAGGCCTGCGAAAGCATGTCCCCTGGGATAGATGATCCAGAAACAACCACCATTGAAGAGAGTCCTTCGTCTCCTGTTTTAGGGTTATCCGAGGAGACAAATCTGTATAATCTCCATTCCACTGCCTGAGCATGCTTAGCTGCAGAGGCCTGAAGTGAAACCGAGCAAACGGTATGATGTCCATTGCCGCCACCATCAATCCAATCACCTCCATGCACTGAGCCACTGACGGCTGAGGAGTGGACTGAAGGGCTCGACATGTATTCAGAATCTTTGACTTTCTGACCTCTGTTAGAAAAATTATCATGGATATAGAGTCGATTAGAGTCCCCAAGAAGGGTACCCATGTCTGCGGAATCAAAGAACTCTTTTCTAGGTTTACCTTCCACCTGTGAGTTCTCAGGAAGGATAGCACCATGTCGGTATGGGACCTTGTTTGCTGAAAAGATGACGCCTGGATTAGAATATCATCCAGTTAAGGCACCACCGCAATGCCCCGCGGTCTTAGAACCGCCAGCAGAGACCCCAGAACTTCTGTGAAAATTCTGGATGCCGTGGCCAGACCAAAAGGAAGAGTCACAAACTGAAAATGCTTGTCTAGAAAAGCAAACCTCTGGAACTTGTGATGATCTCTGTGGATAGGAACATGAAGATATGCATCCTTTAGATCCACTGTCGTCATGAATTGACCCTCCTGGATCAATGGAAGAATGGTACGAATAGTTTCCATCTTGAAAGATGGAACACTGAGAAACTTGTTTAGACTCTTGAGGTCTAAGATAGGTCTGAAGGTTCCCTCCTTTTTGGGAACTACAAACAAATTTGAATAAAAACCCTGTCCCTGTATCTGAACAGGACAAATCACTCCCATGGAAGATAGGTCTCTTACACAATGTAAGAACGCTTCTCTTTTTATCTGGTCTGCAGATAATCTTGAAAGAAGAAATCTTCCTCGGGGGAAAGAATTTCTGAATTCCAGTTTGTATCCCTGAGACACTATCTCTATAGCCCAGGGATCCTGAACATCTCGCACCCAAGCCTGAGCGAAGAAGGAAAGTCTGCCCCCTACCAGATCCGGTCCCGGATCGGGGGCAAACCCTTCATGCTAACTTGGAATCAGCAGCAGGTTTCTTGGATTGTTTACCCTTGTTCCAAAATTGGTTGGGTCTCCAAGTAGACTTGGATTATGAATAGTTTCCTTCCGGCTTAGGGGAGGAAGAAAAGGAATTTCCCTTGAAATTGCGAAAAGGAATGAAAATTACTTTGTCAACCTTTCTGCTTGTTTCTTTTATCCTGAGGGAGGAGATGACCGTTGCCTCCCGTGATGTCAGAGATAATTTCCTTCAAGCCAGGCCCAAACAAGGTATTTCCCTTGTAAGGAATTGCCAGAAGCTTAGACTTGGAGGATACGTCCGCAGACCAAGGTTTCAACCATAAGGCTGTGCGGGCTAAGATGGAAAAACCTGAACTCTTAGTGGCCAATTTAGTAATTTGCAGAGAAGCATCTGTAATAAAAGAATTGGCTAACTTAAGAGCTTTAATCCGATCCTGGATCTCTTCTAAAGAAGTCTCAGTTTTAAGAGACTCCGCAAGATCGTCAAACCAATAGGCTGCCGCACTAGTGACTGTAACAATGCACGCAGCCGGTTGCAATACAAACCCTGGTGAACATAGATCTTTTTCAGTAGACCCTCCAACTTCTTATCCATGGGGTCTCTAAAAGCACAACTATCCTCAATAGGAATAGTAGTTAGTTTAGCCAAGGTGGAAATAGCCCCCTCCACCTTAGAAACCGTCTGCCAATGTTCCCTGACATCGTCTGCTATAGGGAACATCTTCTTGAAAATAGGAGAAGGAGAGAATGGAATAACATAATTTATGTAAGAACTTACCTGATAAATTCATTTCTTTCATATTAGCAAGAGTCCATGAGCTAGTGACGTATGGGATATACATTCCTACCAGGAGGGGCAAAGTTTCCCAAACCTTAAAATGCCTATAAATACACCCCTCACCACACCCACAATTCAGTTTAACGAATAGCCAAGAAGTGGGGTGATAAAAAAGTGCGAAAGCATATAAAATAAGGAATTGGAATAATTGTGCTTTATACAAAAAAATCATAACCACCACAAAAAGGGTGGGCCTCATGGACTCTTGCTAATATGAAAGAAATGAATTTATCAGGTAAGTTCTTACATAAATTATGTTTTCTTTCATGTAATTAGCAAGAGTCCATGAGCTAGTGACGTATGGGATAATGATTACCCAAGATGTGGATCTTTCCACACAAGAGTCACTAGAGAGGGAGGGATAAAATAAAGACAGCCAATTCCTGCTGAAAATAATCCACACCCAAAATAAAGTTTAATAAAAAACATAAGCAGAAGATTCAGACTGAAACCGCTGCCTGAAGTACTTTTCTACCAAAAACTGCTTCAGAAGAAGAAAATACATCAAAATGGTAGAATTTAGTAAAAATATGCAAAGAGGACCACGTTGCAGCTTTGCAAATCTGATCAACCGAAGCTTCATTCCTAAACGCCCAGGAAGTAGAAACTGACCTGGTAGAATGAGCTGTAATCCTCTGAGGCGGAGTTTTACCCGACTCAACATAGGCAAGATGAATTAAAGATTTCAACCAAGATGCCAAAGAAATGGCAGAAGCTTTCTGGCCTTTTCTAGAACCGGAAAAGATAACAAATAGACTAGAAGTCTTTCGGAAAGACTTAGTAGCTTCAACATAATATTTCAAAGCTCTAACAACATCCAAAGAATGCAATGCTTTCTCCTTAGAATTCTTAGGATTAGGACATAATGAAGGAACCACAATTTATCTACTAATGTTGTTGGAATTCACAACTTTAGGTAAAAATTCAAAAGAAGTTCGCAACACCGCCTTATCCTGATGAAAAATCAGAAAAGGAGACTCACAAGAAAGAGCAAATAATTCAGAAACTCTTCTGGCAGAAGAGATGGCCAAAAGGAACAAAACTTTCCAAGAAAGTAATTTAATTACCAATGAATGCATAGGTTCAAAGGGAGGAGCTTGAAGAGCTCCCAGAACCAAATTCAAACTCCAAGGAGGAGAAATTGACTTAATGACAGGTTTTATACGAACCAAAGCTTGTACAAAACAATGAATATCAGGAAGAATAGCAATCTTTCTGTGAAAAAGAACAGAAAGAGCAGAGATTTGTCCTTTCAAGGAACCTGCAGACAAACCCTTATCTAAACCATCCTGAAGAAACTGTAAAATTCTCGGTATTCTAAAAGAATGCCAAGAAAAATGATGAGAAAGACACCAAAAAATATAAGTCTTCCAGACTCTATAATATATCTCTCTAGATACAGATTTACGAGCCTGTAACATAGTATTAATCACAGAGTCAGAGAAACCTCTTTGACCAAGAATCAAGCGTTCAATCGCCATACCTTTAAATTTAAGGATTTCAGATCCTGATGGAAAAAAGGACCTTATGACAGAAGGTCTGGTCTAACGGAAGAGTCCACGGTTGGCAAGAGGCCATCCGGACAAGATCCGCATACCAAACCTGTAAGGCCATGCCGGAGCTACCAGCAGAACAAACGAGCATTCCTTCAGAATCTTGGAGATTACTCTTGGAAGAAGAACTAGAGGCGGAAAGATATAGACAGGATGATACTTCCAAGGAAGTGATAATACATCCACTGCCTCCGCCTAAGGATCCCGGGATCTGGACAGATATCTGGGAAGTTTCTTGTTTAGATGAGACGCCATCAGATCTATTTCTGGAAGTTCCCATATTTGAACAACCTGAAGAAATACCTCTGGGTGAAGAGACCATTCGCCCGGATGCAACGTTTGGCGACTGAGATAATCCGCTTCCCAATTGTCTACACCTGGGATATGAACCGCAGAGATTAGACAGGAGCTGGATTCCGCCCAAACCAAAAAATACGAGATACTTCTTTCATAGCCAGAGGACTGTGAGTCCCTCCTTGATGATTGATGTATGCCACAGTTGTGACATTGTCTGTCTGAAAACAAATGAACGATTCTCTCTACAGAAGAGGCCAAAACTGAAGAGCTCTGAAAATTGCACGGAGTTCCAAAATATTGATCGGTAATCTCACCTCCTGAGATTCCCAAACTCCTTGTGCCGACAGAGATCCCCACACAGCTCCCCAACCTGTGAGACTTGTATCTGTTGAAATTACAGTCCAGGTCGGAAGCACAAAAGAAGCCCCCTGAATTAAACGATGGTGATCTGTCCACCACGTTAGAGAGTGTCGAACAATCGGTTTTAAAGATATAAATTGAGATATCTTTGTGTAATCCTTGCACCATTGATTCAGCATACAGAGCTGAAGAGGTTGCATGTGAAAAACGAGCAAAGGGGATTGCGTCCGATGCAGCAGTCATAAGACCTAGAATTTCCATGCATAAGGTTACCGAAGGGAATGATTGTGACTGAAGGTTTCGACAAGCTGAAAACAATTTTAGACATCTCTTGTCTGTTAAAGACAGAGTCATGGACACTGAATCTATCTGGAAACCCAGAAAGGTTACCCTTGACTGAGGAATCAATGAACTTTTTGGTAAATTGATCCTCCAACCATGAACTTGAAGAAACAACACAAGTCGAATCGCATGAGATTCTTCGAATGAGAAGACTGAGCAAATACCAAGATAATCGTCCAAATAAGGAAATACCAAAACCCTGTTCTCTGAATACAGAAAGAAGGGCACCGAGAATCTTTGAAAAAAATTCTTGGAACTGAGACTAGGCCAAACGGTAGAGCCACAAAACTGGTAATGCTTGTCTAAAAAGAGAATCTCAGACACTAAAAGCGATCTGAATGAATCGGAATATGCAGATACACATCCTGTAAATCTATTGTAGACAAAAAATGCCCTTGCTAAACAAAAGGCAGAATAGTCCTACAGTAACCATCTTGAATGTTGGTATACAGAACGATTCAATATTGATAGATCCGGAACTGGTCTGAAAGAATTGACCTTCTTTGGTACAATGAAGAGATAAAATAAAACCCTAGCCCCTGTTCCAGAACTGGTACTGGCATAATTACTCCAGCCAACTCTAGATCTGAAACACATTTCAGAAATGCTGAGCCTTGCTGTGTTAACTGGGACACGGGAAAGAAAAAAATCTCTTAGCAGGAGGCCTTAACTGAAGCCAATTCTGTACCTTTCTGAAACAATGTTCTGAAACCAGAGATTGAGAACGGAATTGATCCAAACTCCTTTGAAGAAAACGTAATCTGCCCCATACCAGCTGAACTGGAAAAAAGGGCCGCACCTTCATGGGTACTTAGGAGCTGACTATAGATTTCTATAAGGCTTGGATATATTCCAAACTGGAAATAGTTTCCAAACTGATACCGCTCCTGAGGATGAAGGATCAGGCTTTTGTTCCTTATTATGAGAAAAAGAACAAAAAAATGATTATTACCCTGGAAAGAAAGGGAAAAACAAAGTTAACTTAGAAGACATATCAGCATTCCAAGTTAAATCCATAAAGCTTTTCTAGCTAAAATAGCTAGAGACATATACCTGACATCAACTCTAATGATATCAAAAGATGGTATCACCAATAAAATTATTAGCATGTTATAGAATAAAAATAATGCTATAAAATTATGATCTGTTACTTGTTGCGCTAAAACTTCTAACCAAAAAGATGAAGCTGCAGCAACATCCGGTAAAAATATAGCAGGTCTAAGAAGATTACCTGAACATAAGTAAACTTTTCTTAGAAAGGATTCAATTTTCTTATCTAAAGGATCCTTAAATTTAGTACTATCTGCCGTAAGAATAGTAGTACATTTTAGCAGGAATAGAGACAGCCCCAAACCTTAGGGATTTTGTCCCAAAAAACTCTAATCTGTCAGATGGCACAGGATATAATTGCTTAAACGTTTAGAAGGAGTAAAAGAATTACCCAAATTATTCCATTCCCTGGAAATTACTTCAGAAAAAGCATCAGGGAGATTAAACACTTCTGGAATAACTACAGGAGATTTAAAAACCCTATTTAAACGTTTAGATTTAGTATCAAGAGGACCAGAATCCTCTATATCTAAAGCAATTAATACTTCTTTAAATAAAGAACGAATAAATTCCATCTTGAACAAATACAAAGATTTAACAGCATCAACCTCTGAGACAGAAACTTCTGAACCAGAAGAACCATTATCAGTATCAGAACGATGATGTTCATTTAAAAAATTCATCTGAAAAAAGAGAAGTTTTAAAAGACTTTTATGTAAACTAGAAGGAGAAATAACAGACATAGCCTTCTAAATGGATTTAAAAAATAAAATCTCTTATGTTTATCAGGAACACTCTGAAAATTAAATGTTGACGGAACAGCAACAGGTAATATAACAGTACTAAAGGAAATTTTATCTGCATTAATAAGTTTGTCATGACATGCAATACAAACAACAGCTGGAGAAACAGATACCAAAAATTTATAGCAGATACACTTAGCTTGGTAGCTCCAGCCCCGGGCAGTGATTTTCCTGAAGTAACTTCTGACTCAGTTGCAACGTGGAACATCTTGCAATATGTAATAGAAAAAACAACATATAAAGCAAATTGATCAAAATCCTTAAATGACAGTTTCAGGAATGGGAAAAAAATGCCAGTGAACAAGCTTCTAGCAACCAGAAGCAATAAATAATGAAACTTAAATAATGTGGAGACAAAAGCGACGCCCATATTTTTAGCGCCAAACAAGACGCCCACATTATTTGGCGCCGAAATGCTTTTGGCGCCAAAAATGACGCCACATCCAGAACGCCGACATTTTTGGCGCAAAATAACGTCAAAAAAATGACGCAACTTCCGGCGACACGTATGACGCCGGAAACGGAAAAGAATTTTTGCGCCAAAAAAGTCCGCGCCAAGAATGACGCAATAAAATGAAGCATTTTCAGCCCCCGCGAGCCTAACAGCCCACAGGGAAAAAAAGAGTCAAATTTTTGAAGGTAAGAAAAAATGACTAATTCAAATGCATTATCCCAAATATGAAACTGACTGTCTGAAAATAAGGAAAGTTGAACATTCTGAGTCAAGGCAAATAAATGTTTGAATACATATATTTAGAACTTTATAAACAAAGTGCCCAACCATAGCTTAGAGTGTCACAGAAAATAAGATTTACTTACCCCAGGACACTCATCTACATGTTTGTAGAAAGCAAAACCAGTACTGAAACGAGAATCAGCAGAGGTAATGGTATATATAAGAGTATATCGTCGATCTGAAAAGGGAGGTAAGAGATGAATCTCTACGACCGATAACAGAGAACCTATGAAATAGACCCCGTAGAAGGAGATCACTGCATTCAAATAGGCAATACTCTCCTCACATCCCTCTGACATTCACTGCACGCTGAGAGGAAAACCGGGCTCCAACTTGCTGCGGAGCGCATATCAACGTAGAATCTAGCACAAACTTACTTCACCACCTCCATCGGAGGCAAAGTTTGTAAAACTGAATTGTGGGTGTGGTGAGGGGTGTATTTATAGGCATTTTAAGGTTTGGGAAACTTTGCCCCTCCTGGTAGGAATGTATATCCCATACGTCACTAGCTCATGGACTCTTGCTAATTACATGAAAGAAACCTGGTCTCTCCCATTCCTTAGTAATAATTTCCGAAGTCTGCTTGGGAACTGAAAAAATATCTGAGTAAGAAGGAACATCTAAGTATCTATCTAACTTACTCAATTTCTTAAGAACGACCACTACCGTGGAATCACAGTTGTCCAAAGTCTCTAAAACCTCCCTGAGTGATAGGCGGAGGTGAACTTCTGAATCAATCAAAGGTAAGGAACTCTGAGTCTGAAATCTCACCTTCCGATAGAACCTCCCTACCCTCCATCTCAGATCCCTGGGAGGGTACGTCCGAGATTGCTATCATAGCATCAGAAACTTTATTCACCACAGTTATCCTTCCTTTTATGTTTTCCTTGAAAAATAGAAAAGGCAGATAACGCATCTGAAAGTGAAGAGGACATAACCTCAGCAATGTCTTAATGTAACTGCAGAAGAAACAGAAGTACAGGGCACTACTTGTGCGGGCGTTAAAGGTTGGGACACTTGAGGAGAAAGCTGTGGCATACTCTGCCTCTCATCATTAGACACCTGAGAAGCATTTGCCTTTGATAAATATTGATCATGAAAAATCTTTTCTCTACAGTTTAAAACCCTCTCAATACATGAGGGACAAAAAGTAACTGGTGGTTCCACATTGGCATCCAAACATATGGCGCAAGTGACCTCTTGTACAGACTCTAAATTCATCTTAGGATTGTACAAATCACTTTTTTAATGTATTATTCTTTTTCTTTTTTTTTTTACTACTGGCCCTTTAAATTTTAAACTGAGCCCTTTTTTTGCCGTTATAAAATGGAAAACCAGATTAAACGAAAATGCTTATGAAATTAGAGCAGGGAACTACGCCTTTATTTAACTGCACGTTATGAAAAAAACTCAAACACCTCCACGCCTCAGCAGTTCCGCTGAGGCGCCTACCTGCAGACCAGACACGCTGCAATCCTGGTGTAGTCTCGGGAGTGCTAACAACCGCTTATTCGGTTGAGCCTTGTGGATCCAGAGTAAAGAGACGTCCCCGTCCTGCTAGTCTGACAGACAATGAGCCGCACGGACAAACCGGAACCCCCTCCGGACATCAGACTGTCGGTAAGAACTGCGCAGCGACAATACCAAGCGCGCAAAATGTCACCCCCGCCCTTCGTGGGCGTCAACTACACAGCCCGATCACTGTGAAAAAACAAAATGTGAATTCATATACAACTTTCTCCTGCCCCAGTGCCTGTACATTGCGCTGTCACCAAAATACCCTCCATACCTACAGAGAATTAAGTCCCAAGTCAGAGGCTTCATTAGCTTGTTATAAATAAAATCAGAGTAAAGTGCTTGCTTTCTTCTGAGTCTTTATCCCCAGAATAAAAAGGTTGCACTTACCTCAATGCTGTCCGACAGCAGGACAGTCCATCAGGTGTAAGAGGTCCTCTCCCTCCTATAGCCCTGTGGAAATGAGAAGCCTGAGTTAGATTTGCTTAGGCTATCAGAGTAAGGGTAGCAGAAAATATGGGAGGCGCAGTGAGAATTATGTCCCACCAGTTCCCATTGCTTAAAAGCCACCAAAAGCTCTTCTGTAGAGACTGATAAGGATTACGGCTACACCCTAGGAAAAAGCAGCACACTCTGGCACTACTTTGAAAATAATAAACTTTTGATTGAAGAATATATTCTACCACCTCACTTTGTCTCTTCCTATCACTAACGTAGGCAAAGAGAATGACTGGAGTGGGAGGGAAGGGAGGAGCTATATATACAGCTCTGCTGTGGTGCTCTTTGCCTCCTCCTGCTGACCAGGAGGCGTAATCCCACAAGTAAGGATGAAATCCGTGAACTCATCGTGTCTTTAAAAAGAAAAACAAACAACTTTGAAATACACTTTCATTAGATATTTTGCTCACTTTCCTGTAATCTAAGTCATAAAATTGTGGGCTTTCCTAATTCTGAGAAGTGGAAGTGTACACTGCAGACTTTACATCCTAAACCTGCTACATATCTGCCCCTAATTTGGCTCATCAGAGGAGATAAAATACTGCAAAACAAGTTAAAATTAACTCAGTGGCTTGCTGTTCAGTTACAAGTCTGGATTGGCTCCTCCAAAAAGGACTGGTATAGGGAAGCTTGACCAGTGATAAGTAATTGCAGCAAACAAGGTGTTAATGTATTTAACAAATGTTCCAACTCAGCTACTATGTTAATTTATGGCATTATTATAAAAGTAATTACAAGGTGGTTTGTGCCCTTTTAATTGAAGTTAGAAAATAGGTTATACCAACCTGGATTACAAGTAGCACACTGTATTGTTATGGTGTGCTCAGGTTAGCTCAATCAATAGCAACGATCGGGTATTACAAGTTGTTGGTCAGAAATTTAAACCAAAGTCTTTTTAATGCACTTGATACATATAGAGCGCACCCTCTGTTAAACAGAATACCTAGGTAGATAACGTGCACTTGTCTGGAGAACTATAGGCAGCGCAGGAATGCCTTTGAAATTGCTATACACTTTTGAGCACTAGATGTATAACATTGTTAGAAACAAAGTGTTCCCAAAGATCCATTTCAGTCGCTAGAGTGTATTAAACAAATAGCTCCTTTAACTTTATTTTGCCATTCAGATATCTGTTTGTTTTGCTGTTCAAACTGCCACATACACTGAACATATGAATACTGCTGTATTCTTTGTAGAAAAGCTTTGTAAACAGGGGTCAGCAAGGGGCAATCACGTTCCCAGTGTGTGAGAGGAGGGGAAATCACACTCCTAGTTGGGAAGTGTTAAATAAATTGCTCTGTTAGTTCCCAATCTAAAGGAGCAATTTACCATACATGTTAAACTCTGCAGCTGGTATAACAAGTCATCACAAACACATTAAGGGGAAACCAAGTTTAAAGTGTCCCTTTAAATAATCTGCATTTACTGACTGTTTGTAGCCTCTGTACATGTCAATTTGAAAGTGTCATATTTTGGTTAAAAAAAAAAAAAAATCTTTCTAGTGCAAAATATGACGTTTTCTAATCTGTTACAATATGTCATTTTAGTGCTACAGACCCTGTCATTCTGTGTGTTTAACGCCAACAAAGAGGTTAAAATAAAAAATGAAAGCACCACTTGGGGGCCGCAGAGAACTGCTGGTCCCAAGAAAATACAGTTGGTAAGCCAATCAGCAGTTCAAAATATATAAAACCCTTTTTTTTCTTCTTTCATGATTCAGATACAACATACAATGTTAAAGTACACTTAGAAGCAACACGTGTTTTGATCACTATATGAGTAACGCTAACAAGCATTGCTGCAGATGCTGCATAAAGTGCTCAAGTCACAAGCACACTCCTGAGTTTACTTATTTGTGCTCTTTAGTACAAGGAAAGTTATTGTAGTCTCAAAGCTTTTTGTGTTTAGGGACAGTTTGTTTAAATGTTTATTTAGTTTGGGGTTGAGCAAATTATTATAACAAAGCAAAGTATAGTAATTAAATAAAAAGGTGCTTACAAGAAGGTCTTACATTCAGAAGTCACAGATTTGCAGACCCGGAAAGGCGAGGGGGCCAGGGTTGGAAAAATCCCTGAGACAGTATTTAAATGCACTGCCTCATTGCAGTGCTGATCCGTATTTGACTGTTATCTTAAAACAGCACTTTGATCTGGCTACACTGCGTTAGGGCAACCTTACACAGTGCAGTCAGAGCACAGCACTGTTTGAAGAGAGCAGCCTTATGTGGAGCAGTGCAAAAGCGCTAACTGTTCCCGCATGTGTCCTGTTCTTTCTGCAGACATACTGCATTTTTTGTCATGACATTTCAAATCACAGCTTGTTCTGACTTGGGGTCAGCCAATAAGCAATAGTATTAGGAAGTACCTAACAATCACAACCTGATTTACTCCGCTGTGTTCCATCTGTGAGACCAGCAACCTGTAATGTTTGTAAACCATGTGGAATCTGACTGCCATCTGAAAAGCGTTACACTGGCTGCAATTACCTGCATATCAAATATATGAATATC
>NC_069509.1:84376247-84438747 GCF_027579735.1 Bombina bombina | reverse complement strand
GAAATTAAATTATCAGGTAAGCATAATCTACGTTTTCCCATCTAAAGTGGAGGACATTCCACTGCGTCATTCATCACTTGTGGGAACAAATACCCAAGCTCTAGAGGACACTGAATGAAGAAAACAGGAGGGTAAAGGAGGCGGATCCTATACTGAGGGCACCACAGCCTGCAGAACCTTTCCCCCAAAAGCTGCTTCCGCCGAAGCAAAAACATCAAATTTGTAAAATTTTGCAAAAGTATGTAAGGATGACCAGGTGGCCGCCTTACAACTCTGCTCCATAAAAGCCTCATTCTTAAAGGCCCAAGAAGAGGCCACAGCTCTAGTCGAGTGAGCCGTAATCTTCTGAGGAGACTTGTGTACCGCTGTCTCATAAGTCAGACGGATCATACTCCTCAACCAAAAGGATAGAGAAGTTGCAGAGGCCCTCTGCCCCCTGCGCCTTCCAGAGTACACAACGAATAAAGACAACGTCTGTCTGAACTCCTTCGTGGCTTGAAGATAAAACTTCAAGGCTAGAACCAGATCCAGATTATGAAGTAACCTCTCCTTCGAAGAGGAAGGGTTAGGACACAAGGAAGGAACCACCCACTATTTCCTGGTTAATGTTACAATTTGAAACTACCTTGGGAAGAAATCCCAAACCAGTTCGCAGAACGGCTTTGTCAGCATGAAAAACTAAGTAAGGAGGCTCAAATTGTAAGGCCGCCAACTCAGAGATTCTGCGTGCCAATGCAATAGCCAATAACAACAGGACCTTCCAGAAGAGAATCTTAATGTCCAGGGCATGCATAGGCTCAAATTGAGCCCTCTGCAAAACCTTAAGCACCAAGTTTAAGCTCCAGAGAGGAGCCGGAATCCTAAAGACCGGTCTAATCCTAACCAGAGCCTGAACAAAGGACTAAATGTCAGGAAGCTCGGCAAGCTTCTTATGCAACAGTACCGATAAAGCTGAGATCTGTCCCCTTAGGTCCTCCACACCTTGTGGTAGATGCGTCTAGTGACCGGCTTCCTGGCCTGGACAAGAGAGTGTCGATTACTTTCTCAGAAAAACCTCTTTTGGCTAAGACTAGGCGTTCAATCCCCACGCAGTCAGCCTCAGAGAATCGAGATTTTGATGTAGAAAAGGACCTTGAACTAGCAGATCCTTGCGACAAGGTAACTTCCACAGCGGATATGTCCTCCACGGCCACGACGTAGCAATCAGAATAGCCAAAGGCTTGCTCCTGCTTGATGCGGGCCACTACTCGAGGTAGAAGAGGCAACGGTGGAAATATGTAGATTAGGTTGAAGTCCCAGGGTACCGCCAAGGCGTCTATCAGTTCCGCCTGGGGATTCCTGGATCGCGACCCATATCTGGGTAGCTTGCAATTGAGTCTGGACACCATGAGATCTTTTTCCGGCATCCCCCATCTGCTGCAGATCTCTGCAAACATCTCTCATGAAGAGACCATTCCCCTGGATGAAACATCTGTCTGCTCAGAAAATCCGCTTCCCAGTTGTCCACACCCGGAATGTGGATCGCTGAGAGCGAACAATTGTGAGTGTCTGCCCAATCCAGAATCTAAGATACTTTCCTCATTGCTAGGGAGCTTCTCGTCCCCCCCTGGTGGTTTATGTAAGCCTGAAGAATCTGATGAATTGGGCCAAGACTTCAGAGTGTTGAATATTGCTCGAAGTTCCAGAATATTTATAGGTAGACTCGATTCCTCTCAAGTCCATCTACCTTGTGCCTTTCTGGCACCCCAAACGGCTCCCCATCCAGATAGACTTGCATCTGTGGTTACAATCTCCCAGGATGGTCTCAGGAAGGAAGTCCCCTTAGACAACTTGCCCGGTCGGGTACCCAAGACAGGGACTCCGTCACTGGTCTATCCAGAGATATCTGTTGGGACAAATCTGAATGATTGCCGTTCCATTGATTAAACATGCACAGCTGAAGAGGTCTGAGATGGAACCTGGCGAAGGGGATGACATCTATGCTGGATACCATGAGCCCGATTACCTCCATACCCTTGGCCACAGATGTCCTGGGAGGATGCCTGCAGGGCTAGACAATTGGACGCAAGCTTGCAACGTCTCTTGTCTGTCAGAAATATCTTCATTGCAGAAGAATTAGTATCGTACCCAGGAACTCCACCCTGTTGCTGGGGACCAAAGTAGGAGGAGGAGAGCTCTTGAATGATCCTCCGCCAGACTGTAGGATGGAGCCTGGACCAGGTTATTGTCCAGATACCGAGCCACTGCAATCTCTCTGGCTCTCGCTACTGCGAGAAGACCTCCCAGAACCTTTGCAAAGACTCTTGGGTCTGTCGCCAGACCAAACTGAAGGGCCGCAAACTGGTAGCGCTGGTCCAGGAAGGCGAACCTTAGAAATTTGAAGTGATACTTGTGGATTGGAATATGAAGGTAAGCATCCTTCAGGTCTATAGTCGTCATGAATTGCCCCTCTCGAATCAGGGGCAAAATTGACCTGATCATCTCCATCTTGAACGATGGGACTGACAAAAACATGCTTAAGACCTTCAGGTCCAGAATAAGACGAAACGTGCCCACCTTCTTTGGGATCACGAAAAGGTTTGAATAATACCCCAGACCTCTTTCTGCCAGAGGAACTGGGATGATTACCCAGAGAGATGAGAGATACCTCACACACCCCACGATGGCATTTCAATTTTATGGTCTTGAAGAGATGTTTTACAGGAGGAGCCTGCCTCTGGGCGGATACGATTAGAAAACTATCCTGTACCCCTGGGCAATGACCTCCAGGACCCAAGGGTCTGTAATGTCTCCTCTCCAGGCCCCCGCAAAAAGAGATAGTCTGCCCCCTACCTGGTCCAAGGACGGGTCAGGGGCCACCCCTTCATGCCAACTTTGACTCGGTGGGCTTCTTGTTCTGCTTGGACTTGTTCCAAGAGTTTGCTGGCTTCCAAGATACCTTAGATTGCTCAGATTTTGCGGAAGGCTGCTGGCGCTGAGACTTGTCTGCACGAAAGGGACGAAAAGTAGATCCCTTAGGTTTGGCTTTCTTATCATGAGGTAAGAAAGCACCGTTGCCACCAATGACTGTAGATATGATAGAATCCAGGCCCAGGCCAAACAAAACCTTCCCATTGAATGGTAGGGAAAACAAGAGAGACAGACGTCATGTCAGCAGACCACGATTTTAGCCACAGAGTCCTGCGAGCTAAAACAGAAAACCCTGACGTCTCAGCATTCAGGCGAATAATCTGCATGTTAGCATCACAAATGAACGAATGTGCTACCCTTAATGCTTTGATTCAATCCAAAATCTCATTTAGGGGGGTCTCCACCTCGACCATTGCTGATAGTGCGTCACACCAATAGGTAGCCGCACAAGCCACTGCAGCGACTGCCACCGCCGCTGGTTGGAAAACGAACCCCGTCAGTTGAAACATCTTCCGCAACATGGACTCCATCTTTTTTTATCCATTGGTTCCTTAAAAGAGGAGCTATCCTCAAGCGGAATGGTCGTTCTCTTCGCAAGCGTGGTGTTAGCACCATCCACCTTAGGGACGGTTCCCCACAGTTCAAGCTGCGCGTCCGGAATGGGGAAAAGCTCCTTAAAAGAAGACAAGGGAGAAAAGGGCGAACCCAGTTTTTCCCATTCATTCTTAATAATGTTCGCCATTTTTATAGGAGCCGGAAAGGCCTGGGGCACTACCCTGTCCTTGTCAACCCTATCCAGTTTAGGGATCGAAGGTTTCTTCTGGAGTTTCGGTTCTGGAACCTCCAACGTTTCAAGCACTTCCTTCAGCAGGAAACGCAAATGCTCCATCTTAAAATTTGAAATCTGGTTCCTCAGCGGACGGAGGCATAGAAGTAGCCGATTCCGACCCAGAAGCGACATCCTCCGATAAGTCGGAATTGTCCTCCTCAGCGGATAATCTGTCCGAGATGTCCAGCGGAGTCGAAGACCCCTGAGACGGATAGCAGTGCCGTACCTTCCGCTTTCGCTTAGTAGGACGAGGCATCGCATTTATGGCCGCAGAAACCGCCGTCTGCAAATGATCGGGGATAGTCTGGAGGCCAAAGGGCCCCTTCCGCGGGAGGGTTAGTAGTGCCCTGTGGAACTGCTTGTGTAATCAGAGATGCTTGTAGGGAACGCACCTTGCAGGATGGAGAACCCTCACAGGTGGACAGGTCAGTCATACTACAAATTTTATTTTTTTTGGAAGTAGTAATATTGTCATAATATGTGGAACAGAGCTGTAAAGGCGGTTCCACCGGAACCTCCTCACAGTATACACAGTTAGTAGGTTTAGATAAAGAAGGAGTATCCTCCAACATATCAGAGTCCTCCATAGCTTGCGCCTTTATTACGGACTTGATTATTGATTAAATGGCACCTTTATATCCCAATGGCCGGGGCACTCACCACCTCCTATGACCCGGACTACAAGAAACAGCTTTCTTCATCTCCAAACACAGGTCGAGAAAGAGGAAGTTACTGAGGCCACACCTGGTCACATGGAGTGTGATGCAGGACCGCCCCTGCACTGAGCGAGAGACGCCAAAAAAGCCTGCGTCAATCGCTCTCTGACTGTTCCACACTGACAGAGCCTCATCTCACACAAGTGCAGCAAAAAACACAAACATTATGTATATTAAAATCCCCACTGTTCCATAACCCCTTCTGAGGTTATTACCCTAGATTCTATACAGATAAAAGGAGTCACACTGTAACCCTGTCTTCTTGCGTTATCACATATACACATATATATATATATATATATATGAAACAATCTTACCAGAATCAACGCCGTGGAACAGGAAAACGGCCCTTCAAGTGCGACAGGTTTGTAGCCTCACTCCTGACATGGACTTGAGTGCAGAAAGCAGGCAGCGAAACTTGTCAACGCTGATTGCTTGTGGAGCTGTTAATCTGAGTCTGGATGGTTTTGCAGAAAGACTCTCCCTGCATCTCCGGACTCTAACTTTCACCCATGCTCTCACTGAGAGGCTGACAGGACTACTTAAAACTCCAGTCCCATTGCGAAAAGTACTACCATCCATAAGAGACTACTCCGAAATCCTCTAACACTATCTGCCAACCTCCTGTGACGAAAGGCAAAGAATGACTAGGGGAGGTATTTAAGCCTTTGGCTGGGGTGTTTTTGCATCCTCCTGGTGGCCAGGTTATTATTTCCCACAAGTGATGAATGAAGCAGTGGACTCTCTTCCCCTTTAGATGGAAATTGTTAATTTTTTCACTGAAATTATTTACATACTGCTTGTGCAATCATGGCGCAAACGGTTGTAAAAGTTTCTCTGGGATCCCCTTAGTTCAGAAATAGACAAATATGGCTTTGCCATTACTTTTTGGTAATTAGAAGGCCACTAATTCCAGCTGCACACCACACTTCTATTATTCCCAGCAGTAAAGGGGTTAATTATGTAGCTTAAAAGGTTAATTTTAGCTTTAGTCGAGATTACCCTTCCATCTGACACTACCCAACCCCTGATCCCTCCCCAAACATTTCTCTGCCCACCCCCCCAGGGTTGCCACCTCAGCCATGTTTTCCTGGACACTTATGATTTACACATACTACAGGGAGGAACATGTATTGTGATCTGGATAGCTCTATTCATATTCCTCTCTGCACACCCTGCAGCATGTGTAACGTATAAGTGTCCAGGAAAACATGGCTGAGGTGGCAACCCTACCCCCCCCCCCCTCACCCCCCACTGGTCACCCCCATCATAGGTACTGGAAGACAGTTTATTAATAAAAAATAAAATATAATAATAATAATAATATATATTTATCTATCTATATCGTCATTTGCTCACCAGATATGTTCAGCTAGTTCCCAGTAGTGCACTATTGCCCTGGAGCAGGGATTAAATACACTTATATGCAATCAACCGTGCAATAATAAAATGTTCCAACATATTAAGCCAAATTTGTTTTGTACTGTTATGTCCCTTTAAGAACTAGGCTTAAAGGGACAGTATACACTTATTTTCATATAACTGCATGTAATAGACACTACTATAAAGAATAAGATGCACAGATACTGATATAAAAATCCAGTATAAAACTGTTTAAAAACTTACTTAGAAGCTCTCAGTTTAGCTCTGTTGAAAAGGTTACTGGAAGACCCACTGCAAGTGGGAAATTAGACACTTCCCCCCTCCCCCTTCTTTTGCATATGAAAAGACCCTTTACACAAACAGGAGCAAGCTGTAGAAGGTAGCCGACGGTATTCTCATAAAACTTTGGGGCTTGGTTAGGAGTCTGAAAATCAGAGTAATGTTAATTAAAAATAAGCAAAACTATACATTTAAAAAAAAAAAAAAAAAAAAACTTTATGGGCTACATAAATAGATCATCTACAAAACATTTATGCAAAGTAAAAATGATTGTATAAT
Source organism: Bombina bombina (assembly GCF_027579735.1). NCBI lineage: Eukaryota > Metazoa > Chordata > Amphibia > Anura > Bombinatoridae > Bombina > Bombina bombina. The sequence continues at coordinate 84,432,351 of NC_069509.1, read as the reverse complement.
GTCCCTTTAATGAGGACAAACACAGTATTGTAGGTAAAGTGAATATGTCTTCATCTCAATAGCTCTCTAGATGGCACTGTTTGTATATGGATACAAAGAATATTGAAAGGACAAACATAACTGTAAATTATTATCCACTATCTTAGAGATATATGGTTTGTTTGATTAGGATTTTCTTTGTTTGCCTACTTAAGTGTAACTGCCTTTATAATAAAGTAGGTTATTTCTAAAACATGATCTGAAGATCACAGCAAATCAGATTATTTGTTCATGTGCTATTATGTTATCTATTGTTTTTACAGCTAAACTGGAGACTACATTTTACACTTGCAAAATAAAAATACTCATTCCTTAGTTATACACAAACAATAGTGCATTAAGAAAGTCCTCTGTTTAACCACTACAAACACATAGTTAGGGGTCGATTTATCAAAGGCTTTCACCAGCCTTCGACCCCCTACGACTGCACACAAGAGAACCTGCAGACCGTATTTAACAAGCAGCGGTCATCAGACCGCTGCATCCCTAACCTTTCGCCACCTCTTAGGTGGAGAATTTCAATTTCCCCAGTCTTGTCCGACCGGGGAGATTGACAGCTCCTGCCCGCATGTGATTGGCTGAGTGCGGGCAAGGGGCGGAATTGCGCACAAGCACAATAGAGCGCTCGTGTGCAATACTGAATTCCGGCAGCGGAATTCAGCCCACCAGAGGCGAGCTGCGGCAGACAGGGGTACGCCTCAGCTTGAGAAAAAAAGACGACGCCTTAAATGCCGCAATGCACAACTGGGAGCTAGCTGAACAAATCTGGTGAACCAATGACAAGAGACATATGTGTAGCCACCAATGACCAACTAGATCCCAGTAGTGAAATTCCCCTTTAAAGACCCCTTAAAGGGATATAAAGAGGTGCATTAAAGGGAGATGGAAATAAAAATGTAGTGATTTAGAGAGAGTATCATTTAATAATTATCGGTCCAATACACTTTCACCATTTCTATTTGCATCCATTGTCCAAACCTAGCACCTTTTCATGGGAGCAAAAAAGTCAAAATTAAACTTGCATGATTCAGATAGAAGTGAATTTAAAAGTGTCTTAAATTACATGCTATATTTTCAAGTGTGCTTTGTTCTCTTGATATCCCTTGTCAAAAAAGAATATGCACATATCCTTCACTAGAGGAAGCTAGCTGCTGATTGGTGCCTTCACACATTTGTCTCTTGTGATTGGCTAACTAGATGTGCTCATCTAGCTGACAGTAGTGCAATGTTAGTCCTTCAACAAAGGATAACAAGAGAAGGAAGCACATTTGATCATAGAAGTAAATTGGAAAGCTGTTTAAAATTGTATGTTCTATCCAAACCATGAAAGAAAATGTTGCCTGTCCCTTTAAGGTATGAGTTAAAAGGGATATGAAACCGTCAGTTTCATTGTTGCAATAAAAAGCACTAAGCAGCGGCTTATAGTTTATAAAAATCATTACAATAAGTATTATTCATCTATTTAAATTGATTTTACCCTTTATTTTTTGACTGCATTGGACAAACATACCTGGCCTTTTATAATATACGATAGACTAGATAGATAAACAGGGAGTCAGATTTGCTCATGCTCAGAACTGCCAGAATGAAACTTAAGTTTTTAAAATGTTCCACTCATATCACAGTGGGGGCAGGGGCTACAGCGAGAAATTTTAAGTGCTAATTTTGCAAGAAAACAAGAAAGGTGTTTGTTGGGTTTTTTTGCACTGTATGCTTTCTTATTTTTAAAATATTTGTTTTTACAAAAAGAAGCACTGTAAATAGGTCTTAACCCCTTAGTGACCAGAGCACTTTTCCATTTTCTGACCGTTAAGGACCATGGCTATTTTTGCATTTCTGCAGTGTTTGTGTTTAGCTGTAATTTTCCTCTTACTCATTTACTGTACCCACACATATTATATAAGGTTATTCTCGACATTAAATGGACTTTCTAAAGATACCATTACTTTCATCATATCTTATAAATTACTATAAAATAAATTATCAAATATGATGAAAAAATGAACACACACTTTTCCTAACTTTGACCCCCAAAATCACCAAAAAACACAGATGCTAAATAGTTTCTAAATTTTGTCCTGAGTTTAGAAATACCCAATGTTTACATGTTCTTTGCAAGTTATAGAGCAATAAATACAAGTAGCACTTTGCTATTTCCAAACATTTTACGTTGGAACACTGATATCAGTGAGGAATCCCTAAATTTCCCTTGACATATATATTTTTTTTTTTTAGTAGAAAACCCAAAGTATTGATCTAGGCCCATTTTGGTATATTTTATGCCACCATTTCACCGCCAAATGCGATCAAATAAAAACAATTGTTCACTTTTTCACAAGCGTTAGGTTTCTCACTGAAATTATTTACAAACAGCTTGTGTAATTATGGCACAAATGGTTGTAAATGCTTCTCTGGGATCCTCTTTGTTCAGAAATAGCAGACATTTATGGCTTTGGCGTTGCTTTCTGGTAATTAGAAGGCCGCTAAACGCCGCTGCACACCACATGTGTATTATGCCCAGCAATGAAGGGGTTAATTAGGGAGCTTGTAGGGTTAATTTAAGATTTAGTGTAGTAGACAACCAAAAGTATTGAGCTAGGCCCATTTTGGTATATTTCATGCCACCATTTCACCACCAAATGCGATCAAATAATAAAAAATAAAAAAAATCACTTTTTTACAATTTTAGGTTTCTCACTGAAATTTTTTACACACATTTAGTGCAATCATGTCACAAATGGTTGTTGTAGGGTTAATTTTAGCTTTAGTGTAGAGATCAGCCATCCAACCCCCTAATCCCTCCCTGACCCCCCTCAAACAGCTCTGTTCCCTCCCCCACTTCACAATTGTCACCGCCATCTCCCTTAGCCCCCAACCTCCCTGATCCCCCCCCCAGACAGCTCTCTAGCACTCCCCCCCCCTATTTTCCACCATCTTGGGTACTGGCAGCCCAGTTTTTTTAAAAAAAACCCCAAATTTTCTGTAGTGTAGCTGCCCCCCTCCCCCTCTCAGATCCCTTTGGAAAATGTTATTTCCCTCTTTCTCTCCCACCCTCCCCCTTCCCCTCTCTGGACTCAATGGAGCATGCGCATGCGCGCGCGCACACACACCCGTGCTCCTGATCACTTGAGTGCTCTGCAGGGACAGGATACGGAATTCCCTTTAACGATGGGCCGCCCACCCGCCTCCCTGCTACAGCTCCCACCCACTAACGATCGGCACTATCGCTGGCCAATGCAGAGAGAGCCACAGAGTGGCTCTCTCTGCATCGGATGCTTAAAAAAGGGTATTGCAGGATGCCTCAATATCGAGGCATCACTGCAATACCCTGAGAGTTGCTGGAAGCGATCACAATTGCTTCCAGGGCTCAATTAGACCGAGGACGTACCAGGTACGTCCATTGTCACTAACTGACAATTTTTGCAGGACGTACCTGGTACGTCCTCGGTCGTTATGGGGTTAAAGGGACACTAAGCCCAATTTTTTTTTCCTACATGATTCAGCTAGAGCATGCAATTTTAAGCAACTGTTTAATTTACTCCTATTATGATTTTTTCTTTGTTCTCTTGGTATCTTTATTTGAAAAAGCAGGAATCTAAGCTAAGGAGCCTGACAATTTTTGATTCAGCGCCCTGGATAGCGCTTACTGATTAGTGGGTAAATTTTGCCACCTATCAGCAAGTGCTTCTCAGGTTCTGAACCAAAAATGGGCTGGCTTCTAAGCTTACAGTCTTGCTTTTCAAATAAAGATACCAAAAGAACAAAGAAAATTTGCTAAAAGGAGTAAATTAGAAATTTGCTTAAAATTGCATGCTCTATCTAAATCATGAAAGAAAATATTTGGGCTTAGTATCCCTTTAAGGCAGTAGTGTCTGCAACAATGTTATGTGTGTAGTGCTTAGTATGCTTTCATGGATGAAGCTAAATTTCATCAAATGATACCAAGAAAAATAAATAAATACAATCTGACAGCAGAAATAAATAGCAATTATTTAAATAACTCCCTGATCTCTCAGAAACATAAGACTTTAATTTGGACTCTTATTCCTTGTCCCTTTAAGTAATTGTCAGATAAACCAAAAGGAGCCAGGATGCCACAGCTTCTAGAATTATATTCTTCATTCTAACTTTCTGGATTGGTCAAAAAAATATCCCCTGTATGGCTGGTTCATTCTCTTTTTTTTGGCAAAGCTTGAAAAATATTTGACAATAGGTAAAATTTATCAAGATTACAGGCAGACAAGTTCTCAATTAGAGAACCGGATCGCCTGCAATCGCCATTTGCAATACAGCAACGTGTGGCAAAATGCAACACTGCACAAGTGCTCTCCCACAAATGGTTGCACAACAGTAGAGAATGTTAAAGTGAAGGTAAAGTTATCTATATCTCACAATATACTAACACTTGTCACACAAATTGAATATGAGTTTCATTCATCACTTTTTGAAATTTTAATTATAAAGCAAGTTATTAGCGTTTTTACTCACAAGTTTTAGCTAGTGAAATTCAACCCGTAATACAGGGAGTGCAGAATTATTAGGCAAGTTGTATTTTTGAGGATTAATTTTATTATTGAACAACAACCATGTTCTCAATGAACCCAAAAAACTCATTAATATCAAAGCTGAATAGTTTTGGAAGTAGTTTTTAGTTTGTTTTTAGTTTTAGCTATTTTAGGGGGATATCTGTGTGTGCAGGTGATTATTACTGTGCATAATTATTAGGCAACTTAACAAAAAACAAATATATACCCATTTCAATTATTTATTTTTACCAGTGAAACCAATATAACATCTCAACATTCACAAATATACATTTCTGACATTCAAAAACAAAACAAAAACAAATCAGTGACCAATATAGCCATCTTCTTTTATACCCTTTCTTGCCAGCCACGCTGTGGAGTACTTGGACGCGTGTGATGGAGCATTGTCCTGCATGACAATCATGTTTTTCTTGAAGGATGCAGACTTCTTCCTGTACCACTGCTTGAAGAAGGTGTCTTCCAGAAACTGGCAGTAGGACTGGGAGTTGAGCTTGACTCCATCCTCAACCCGAAAAGGCCCCACAAGCTCATCTTTGATGATACCAGCCCAAACCAGTACTCCACCTCCACCTTGCTGGCGTCTGAGTAGGACTGGAGCTCTCTGCCCTTTACCAATCCAGCCACGGGCCCATCCATCTGGCCCATCAAGACTCACTCTCATTTCATCAGTCCATAAAACCTTAGAAAAATCAGTCTTGAGATATTTCTTGGCCCAGTCTTGACGTTTCAGCTTGTGTGTCTTGTTCAGTGGTGGTCGTATTTCAGCCTTTCTTACCTTGGCCATGTCTCTGAGTATTGCACACCTTGTGCTTTTGGGCACTCCAGTGATGTTGCAGCTCTGAAATATGGCCAAACTGGTGGCAAGTGGCATCTTGGCAGCTGCACGCTTGACTTTTCTCAGTTCATGGGCAGTTATTTTGCGCCTTGGTTTTTCCACACGCTTCTTGCGACCCTGTTGACTATTTTGAATGAAACGCTTGATTGTTCGATGATCACGCTTCAGAAGCTTTGCAATTTTAAGAGTGCTGCATCCCTCTGCAAGATATCTCACTATTTTTGACTTTTCTGAGCCTGTCAAGTCCTTCTTTTGACCCATTTTGCCAAAGGAAAGGTTGATGTCATTAGACCACACCCCTTCTCATTACAGAGATGCACATCACCTAATATGCTTAATTGGTAGTAGGCTTTTGAGCCTATACAGCTTGGAGTAAGACCACATGCATAAAGAGGATGATGTGGTCAAAATACTCATTTGCCTAATAATTCTGCACTCCCTGTATATATTTTTTATTTTCCTATGGTCATGTTTTATTTTCAGCCTATTGAAATGCTGGCCGTTAGGCGGCCGTCAAACAACGTCATCCGCCTCTCATATGCTATGCGCATGCGTTAGTCATCTGTCGGACTTCATGCCCCAGAAGTCTGTGCGGTTGCCGAGCCTTAGAGCTGAGAACAGAGATACACGCTGACAGATATTCAGCACCATGCCGAGGGCTCGGAGAGGCAACAAGTCCGCTAAAAAGAACAGTGGGAGCCCCTCAGTAAGCTGAGGGGAAAGCGGATGGGAACAATTAAAAGCCCTGGGAATATAGATATAGATAGAGAGAGAGATAGAGAGAGAGAGATAGAGAGATAGATAGAGAGAGATAGATAGATAGAGAGAGATAGAGAGATAGAGAGAGAGATAGATAGAGAGATAGAGAGATATAGAGAGAGAGAGAGAGAGAGAGAGAGAGAGAGAGAGAGAGAGAGAGGGCTGTTGGGAGGAGTCAGGGACCAAACGGTAGGGAAAAATAAAAGTTATTTATAATATATTTATATAATCCTTTAGGGAAAATAGTTAGCGACTGAGTTATTTAGAATATGACTAACTCATTAGAGTGTACATATTTGTAAAACTTTACCTTCACTTTAAATCACCTAAAACAAGCTTGTGTTCTGGTGATTTTTAGGATTCAGGTAGAGCATGCAAATTTTAAACAATTTTCTAATTTATTTCTATTATCTAATTTGCTTCCTTCTCTTGACATCCTTTGCTGAACTAGCAGCAATGCACTACTGGGAGTAAGATGAACACATCTGGTGAGCCAATGACAAGAGACAAGTGTTTAACCACCAATCAGCACCTAGCACCCAGTAGTGCATTGCTGCTGCACATATATAAATATGCTTTTCAACAAAAGGATATCAAAAGTACCAATCCAATTACATAACAGAAGCACATTTTAAAGTTAATTAAAATTGCATGCTCTGTCTGAATCATGAAAGTTTAATTTTGCTTTTACGTCCCTTTAAATTTGTGGTTGTAGAATTACTAATGGGAGCCGGCACCACAACACCTCAAAAGCTGTGCATGCAGCTCGAAACCTCTTCCTTACCTGAATTAAAAATATTAATTTAAAGTACAAGCTGTTTTATAAGTTTTATCTTCATTTCCCCATTTCCGCACTCTGGCTCAATCTCTTGACATTTTTTTCTTTTCTGAGGAACAGAGCCATACACCAAACTGAACTATATTACCCACAAGACATCACTTTATGGCAGATTTAAAGGGACATGAAACCCACATTTTTTCTTTCATGATTAGGTTAGAGAATACAAATGTAAACAACCTTCCAATTTACTTCTATTATCTAATTTGTTTCATTCTTTAGATATCCTTTATTGAACAAATAGTAATGCACATGGGTGAGCCAATCACAAGAGGCATCTAATGTGCAGCCACCTATCAGCAGCTACTGAGCCTATTTAGATATGATTTTCAACAAAAGATATCAAGAGAATTAAGCAAATTTGATAATAGAAGTAAATTGGAAAGTTGTTTAAAATTGCATGTTCTTTCTAATTGATGAAAGAAATAAATGTGGGTTTCATGTCCCTTTAGAGTATTTTTCCATCTGATCACAAATGAGTATAAAGAGAAAACAGGTATCGCAACAGTGGAGTAAAAATATCTGGCAGAGAGATTTGCAGGTAAAAGCGTAATTTATTACAGTTTACATAGCGTACATACAATATACAGGCACAGCAAACAAACCCCGCTGACGCGTTTCCCGCTTCACAAGCGGTTCATCAGAGCTGGGAAAAGAAGTGTTACAGGCAGCTGTTAAATCTCAGGTAACAAATCTGTATAGCTGCGAGAAAGTTAAAACTTGGAAGTCTATGGAGTGTAAAAGGTTAAGTCAAAGGTGAGACTTCTGTGTGCTGATTGGCTATACAGATTTGTTACCTGAGCTTTAACAGCTGCCTATAACACTTCTTTTCCCAGCTCTGATGAACCGCTTGTGAAGCGGGAAACGCGTCAGCGGGGTTTGTTTGCTGTGCCTGTATATTGTATGTACGCTATGTAAACTGTAATAAATTACGCTTTTACCTGCAAATCTCTCTGCCAGATATTTTTACTCCACTGTTGCGATACCTGTTTTCTCTTTGTGACTTTGCCGAACAGGGGTGTGGAGAGCCCCCAGCAACAGTGTTAGTACTAGCAGCCTAACCGGAATCACACGGATTTTCTGTGAGGCCCTGGATTCAAGCCCTGTATGCATACTAATGCCCGGTGGATACATGTTTGCATTGAAAATCTGCAACACGATATAAGGAATTTATACCGCACCGAGAGGGTGAAGATCGGGTGAGTCCTCTTTTGATTTACTTCACTTGGATATTTTATAGTTTTTGAGGTGACATCCGCATTAGTGGGACTCATTGATAGAGTTGGTTTCACCTTTGAATATTCATTCTACACAAATATACAGCATTAATTCTGAGCAGTCTTTTCTCTCTTTAAATGACACAAATGAGTATATCATGCTCAGTTACAGAACAGACTAAGATGGGAAATACTTAGGGGATAGTCAACTCCATAATTTTTATTGTTTAAAAAGATAGATAATCCCTTTATTAGCCATTCCCTAGTTTTGCATAACCAGCACGGTTATATTAATATATTTTTTACCTCTGACTACCTTGTATCTAACTCTCTGCAGACTGGCCCCTTATTTCAGTTCTTTAGACAGATTTGCATTTTTGAATCAGTGCTGACTCATAAATAACTCCACGGGAGTGAGCACAATGATATCTATATGGGCACATATTAACTAGCGCCAACTGTAAAAACTGCCAAAATCTACTGATATAAGAGATGGCCTTCAAGGGCTTCGAAATTATCATATGAGCCTACCTAGGTTTAGCTTTCAGCAAAGAATACCAAGAGAACAAAGCAAATTTGATGATAAAAGTAAATTGGAAAGTTGTTTAAAATTTGCTACCCTATCTGAATCATGAAAGTTTAATTTTTACTAGACTGTCCCTTTAAAGGGCCATAATAGTCTGAAAATGACATGCTCTAATTTAAGACTATCAACCCTGCAATACTGTGTGTTTAACCAAAGGAGTTAATCACACAGTAGAAATACTGTTCAGGACCCGCAGAGCACTGCAAGACCAGAGTGGAAAACTCCAATCAGCAGTGCTGGTTTCACATCTGAGTCGTGCAGCTAGCACCACTGATTGGATTAGTGGTGGTTTACTCTCTGGACTAGCAGTGCTCTGTGGGTCCAGAGCAGTTGTTGAACCTCTTTGCGGGTCAATCTAACTAGAGCAGGGTTCTTCAAACTTTTTTTTTTTCCGAACAGCCAGTGCAATGACACCATATAACTTTGCAACCCTATTTTTATGCTTGGTCTGAACATTTCTGAAATACACAACAAGATAGCTGCAATTTTTGGCAAAGTGACTAAAATGTGTGTGTACTTTTATTCCCGATTGTAGTCAAACTTGAAAGTGTTGTAAAAGGTAATAACACATACACACTCCTACAACACACATACACACTCCTACAACACACATACACACTCTTATACACCACACACACACACACACACTCTTATACACCACACACACACTCTTATACACCACACACACACTCTTATACACCACACACACACTCTTATACACCACACACACTCTTATACACCACACACACTCTTATACACCACACACACTCTTATACACCACACACACACACTCTTATACACCACACACACACACACACTCTTATACACCACACACACACACACTCTTATACACCACACACACACACACTCTTATACACCACACACACACACACTCTTATACACCACACACACACACACTCTTATACACCACACACACACTCTTATACACCACACACACACACACTCTTATACACCACACACATACACACTCTTATACACCACACACATACACACTCTTATACACCACACACATACACACTCTTATACACCACACACATACACACTCTTATACACCACACACATACACACTCTTATACACCACACACATACACACTCTTATACACCACACACATACACACTCTTATACACCACACACATACACACTCTTATACACCACACACATACACACTCTTATACACCACACACATACACACTCTTATACACCACACACATACACACTCTTATACACCACACACATACACACTCTTATACACCACACACATACACACTCTTATACACCACACACATACACACTCTTATACACCACACACATACACACTCTTATACACCACACACACACACACACACACTCTTATACACCACACACACTCTTCTACAACAAACACACACCACACACACTCTCTTCTACAACACACATACACCACACACACTCTCCTACAACACGCACACGCTCTCCTACAACACACACACACAAGTCGCGACCCAGTAAACATGGTGTTGCGACCCAGTAATGGGTCCCGACCCTTGGTTTGAAGAACCCTGAACTAGAGCATGTAATCTATTATGGCTCTTTAATATTAGTAATATTAGAAGATCGGAGAAGATTTGGTTCAAAACGTTTGTTGGAACTAGGAGAATGACATTAGGAAGCAGCTGAAACTTCTTCAATGTATAATGGCTTAAAGGGATAGTCTAGTCAAAATTAAACTTTCATGATTCAGATAGAGCATGCAATTTTAAGCAACTTTCTAATTTACTCCTATTATCCATTTTTCTTTGTTCTCTTGGTATCTTTATTTGAATGTAAGCTTAAGAACCGGCCCATTTTTGGTTCAGCACCTGGGTAGAGCTTGCTGATTGGTTCATTACATTTAGCCACCAATCAGCAAGTGTTACCCAGTTGCTGAACCAAAAATGGGTCGGCTATTATGCTTACATTCTTGCTTTTTCAAATAAAGATGCCAAGAGAACGAAGAAAATTTGATTATAGGAGTAAATTAGAAAGTTGCTTAAAATTGCCTGCTCTATCAATCGTGCATGTTTAATTTTGACTAGACTATTCCTTTAAGCAATATAACCTCTAGTTGGCTGTATTGCTTTTGCATCTCAATCTGAGAGCCAGTGACACATTAATTGCAGAAGTGTTAAAGGGCCACTAAACCCCCAAAAATTCTGTCATGTTTCAGATAGAGAATACAATTTTAAACAACATTCCAAATTACTTCTATTATCTAATTTGCTGCAATCTTTAGATGTTGTTTGTTAAATAAATATCAATGCACATTGGTGAGCCAATCACATGAGGCATATATTTGCAACCACCTATCAGAAGCTACTGAGCCTATCTAGATATGCTTTTCAGGAAATAATATCAAGAGAATGAAGCAAATTAGATAAAAGAAGTAAATTAGAAAGTTGTTTAAAATGGTATTCTTTATCTGAATCATGAAAGAAAAAATGTGGGTTTATTGTCCCTTTAAATCAGTAGTAAAAACCATGCAAAGTTGCAAACCACATTATTTAAAAAAAAAAAAAAGAATACTAAATTGCATCAGAATCTCTAACACATATATAAATTACATAAATCACTGCGTGGCAAAAAAGATCTGCATACAATACAAATGTTTAAAATATTTAAAAACTGTTATTTTGTTAGCAAACTCTGCATTGTTATCCAGTTAAGGGACATACCCCTTGAAAAGCTTTGAGTTTGTTTTTTGTTTTCTTTTCTCTTGCGATATGGCCAATCAGAGACCGATATAAATACACATATCAAACAATCACTACACAGCATATACCAGGATCAGGGCAGAAATAAAACTTCCTATATGGACAGAATACATCAATCACTGAACAGATTACCTTTTAAAAGTACACTCAAGTCAAAATTAAACTTTTATGATTAAGATAGAGCAGCAATGTTAAACAACTTTCCAATTTACTTCCATTGACAAAATGTGCAGTCTTTTTTATTTATTCTTTTTGAGTCACCAGCTCCTACTGAGCATGTGCAAGAATTCACACAATATACGTTTATGCATTTGTGATTGGCTGATGGCTGTCACATGACACAGGAAGAGTGGAAATATACATAACTTTGAAATTTGTCAGAAATAAAAAAAAATCAACTACTCATTTGAAGTTTAGACTAAGTGCTATTGTATTGTCTTTTTATCATGTATCTGTTGATTATGCAACTCTACTGTATTTACTGGTCTTTTAAATGAAATGTAAAATTCTGTGAATAAAAAACAGAGTCTATGTTCTCTAAACCAGAGGAAAATGGGAGCCCAGAATTGTCTTCTCGATCAAATCCATAAATGCTTTATTTCACAATAAATCAGATATGGCCTGTGACTATTCAGAAAATCTTTTTTTTAGAACAAGTGCAATAAATTCAGCAGTAAAATCATGGGTGTGCCTTAGGCATGTGCAACTAAAAAGTTGGCATCACTATTTTAAAACTATTTTAGAACTATTTCACAATATCAATATTTTTTTATGGAGGGACAGCAGGAGATTTTTACATTGTCTGCCCATACCCCCCCCCCCCACACACACACACACACACATCACATGAAAAAGTTCTCAACAAAAACATGTCCCACATCCCCCTCATTTGAAAGAGAGGATAGGGGCACCATATAAGCCCCTATACCATAAAGGCTACATACACCATATACACAACACCCCTCATGAAAAAAGGGAGCTGGGGTCCCCTACACCTCTAGCTAGCAGGTCATTGGAAATACAACAGCCAGTCTTCTAAATCAAGTTTATTGTATTTTCTGCTTTGAAAAGGACCTTAATCCTCTTTTTAATGGCACAATAAAACCCTTTAAATTGAGAGGATCAGGTAATCACCATGGCATAAGCAATCACCTTATAGAACCATATGCATTTAAAACAAAAGTATTTCATTGTGGAGTAGCCCTTCTCTGGCACCACACAATACATGAATACGAAAGAGGAATTCCACCTCTTTCAAATGAGTGAGATATGTATGCATCAAGCAGTCAAGTGAATGGTATAATAATGACCACTACGGTACCCAACATCATTGATTCTATTCCAGACTGTTTGGCAATGCCAAAAAATAAATAAAACAACCATCACCCCAACATCTTCTGCCCAGAAAATGAGGTGTCTCTTAAAGGGACATGAAACCCACATTTTTTCTTTCATGATTCATAAAGAGCATGCAATTTTAAACAACCTTCCAATTTACTTCTATTATGTAATTTGTTTCCTTCTCTTGTTATCCTTTGCTGAAAGGTTAATCTAGGTAAGCTCAGGAGCAGCAAATAACCTAGGTTTTAGCTGCTGATTGGTGGCTATGTATATATATTGATTGTCATTGGATCACCCTTGTGTTCAGTTAGCAACTAGCAGTGCATTGCTTAGGTATCTGGAGCACTACATGACAGGAAATAATGCTGCCATCTAGTGCTCTTGCAAATGTTTAACATTCTTGCAAAAATGCTGCCATATAGTGCTCCAGACACGTGCACACTCCTGAGCTTACCTCCCTGTTTTTCAACAATAACCAAGAGAAAGAAGAAAATTTAGTAATAGACTTAAAATTAGAAAGTCGTTTAAAATTGAAGAATTTAGGCTTTATCTAAATCAAGAAGGAAAATGTTTGAGTTTCATGTCAATTTAAAGGGACAGGTCAACACCAGAATTTTTGACGTTTAAAAAGATAGATAATCCCTTCATTACCCATTCCCCAGTTTTGCATAACCAACACAGTTATATTAATACACATTTTACCTCTGTGATTACCTCTGTATCTAAGCCTCTGCAGACTGCCCCCTTATTTCAGTTCTTTTGACAGACTTGCATTTTAGCCAATCAGTACTCACTCCAGGGTAACTTCACGTCCATGAGCTCAATGTTATCTATATGAAATACATGAACTAATGCCCTCTAGTGGTCAAAATGCAATCAAATTAGAGGAAGTCTTCAATGTCTAAGAAATTAGCATATGAACCTCCTAGAATTAGCTTTCAACTAAAAATACGAAAAGAACAAAGCAAAATTGATGATAAAAGTAAATTGGAAAGTTGTTTAAAATAACATTCCCTATTTAAATCACAAAAGTTTTTTTTGGACTTGACTGTCCCTTTAAATAAGTTTACACTTTTAGGAAACTTTGGGAATATTTATTGGGCCTATGGTTCTTATTTGCCATTAAAATAAAGATCTACAGTTAGAAGCGCTTTTGCTTGGTGCATTACACATTGTATGCCAAGCATGTGACAGTTATGTACAGCACTAAAACGGACAACCAGCTCTTTTTACAGTTTTAGAGAGGAAATTGTTTATTATATTTTAATATACATTCATTCATTTATAGGAGGGGGGAATCTTCTATTATTAGATTTACCAAATCATCATCATTAATAGCTGAGGTCATGAAAGCAAATCTATCTACTAATGTAAAGTACGTTTTATTTTGATGCATCAAGTTTTCCCCCCGAAAATTAAAGGGACAGTCTAGGCCAAAATAAACTTTCATGATTCAGATAGGACATGTAATTTTAAACAAATTTTCCAATTTACTTTTATCACCAATTTTGCTTTGTTCTCTTGGTATTCTTAGTTGAAAGCTTAATCTAGGAGGTTCATATGCTAACTTCTTAGACCTTGAAGGCCACCTCTTTTCAGAATGCATTTGAACAGTTATTCACCACTAGAGGGTGTTAGTTCACGTATTTCATATAGATAACACTGTGCTCGTGCACGTGAAGTTATCTGGGAGCAGGCACTGATTGGCTAAACTGCAAGTCTGTCAAAAGAACTGAAATAAAGGGGTAGTTTGCAGAGGCTTAGATACAAGATAATCACAGAGGTTAAAAGTATATTATTATAACTGTGTTGGTTATGCAAAACTGGGGAATGGGTAATAAAGGGATTATCTATCTTTTAAAACAATAAAAATTCTGGTGTAGACTGTCCCTTTAAACATGTTCTTGTTAATATTAAAGGGACACTCAGGTTAAATTTAATTTTCATGATTCAGAAACAGCATATCAAGAGGGAACGAACCATTTTAATTTCTCATTTTCTTTCTTTATTTCAATGTTTTATTTTTAGTACAACCAACTTGTTTGTAACAAATATTTTCCTTAACACACAAACAAGTTTTATTTTCATTTTTTTTAAGACAGACTTTTTAATATCTCTCTATTTTCCTATGCGCTCTACAAGATTGGGAAACATTGTGTTAAAAAGTGAAAACACAAAGGAGATGGCGCAATAGTGGATAGATATTGTGGCTCTTAAACGAATAGACTCAGAGATACATCAATATGAATAGTAATAAAAAAAAGTTACAGAGCGCTCTGGTTGTTAGGGGGATCTTTTAAAAAAAAGACCCCCACCTAAGACCTGCTAATACAATATTATAGATATGAGATGCAGTATCTTACAAATTTAATAAATAACAGATAAATACACTCATATAAAAAGTGCATGCTAACAAAAAAATAATCAATAAACACGTAAAAAAATACAATGAAAAAAAAATACAATTAAAAATATACAATGTGGCAAAAGGATGATATATGCACAGTCAATAAAAAGTCAGTAGAAAGTCCCAAATGGTCCTAAATGAAAAGGAGGAAACTTGAATCAGTGGACAAACATTGAGTCAACAAGGAGGTTCCCACATTATTGTGCTACCAAACCTCCTTGTGTGGGTGCATGCATGTCTTTATTTATTTAAAAGGTACACTAAAGGTAAAAACATTCATGATTTAAACAGTGCATATCATTTTAAACAACTTTCCACTTGACTTTTATTATTTAATTTGCTTTATTCTAAATGTAAAAGGTTTTTAAAATTCTATGCTCTACCTGAATCATGACATACAATTTTGGGGTTTCTTGTGCCTTTAAGATAAAGGGCAATATTCAAAAGCAGATCGTCTTTAAAAATGTTACATGCAGAAAATATATACAAAATTTCCCTTTGAATCCTAAACGCAATAGTGGTTTTCCTTTTTAGCAGAAATCCTGTCGCAACTTGTTTGGAAGCTGAAACAAAAATTTCTAAATAGCGAAATATACATTTAAGCAAGTTGCCTGGATCTCATTAGACAAAGGCATTTTTTTTCTTAGTTATAACTACATTAAACTTTGGTATTTAGTACGTTTTAAAAGTATAATAAAAATTCTATTTATACTATTAGATTGCAATCTTTAAAGAGCGAGAACTGGGAGGAAGAAAGGGGCCAGATTCTCAAACATTCACCTGCATGGAGTGAAAGCATCAGCTTATTTTACTGAGTGTTAAATTATAACATAAGTGTATTTTCCTTCACATTAATAATATTAGTGATTTCCCCTTAATGACATACAAAGTTCCCAAAGTAAAAATTGCGAAAAGAAAGAAAGAAAGAGAAAGAAAGAAAAACAAAAGAAAGTGAAAGAAAAAGAAAAGAAAGTGAAAGAAAGAAAGAAAAGAAAGAAAAACAAACGAAAGTGAAAAGAAAGAAAGAAAAAGAAAAGAAAGAAAAAGAAAAGAAAGAGAAAGAAAGAAAAGTGAAAGAAAGAAAGAGAAAAAAAGAGAAAAAAAGAAAGAAAAAAAAAGAAAAAAAATAAAGAAAGAGAAAAAGAAAGAGAAAAAGAAAGAAGGAAAGAAAGACAGGAAAAGAAAGAAAGAAAGAAAGAAAGGAAAAGAAAGAAAGGAAAAGAAAGAAAGAAAGAAAGGAAAAGAAAGAAAGAAAGAAAGAAAGAAAGAAAGGAAAAGAAAAAAAGAAAGAAAGAAAGAAAGGGAAAGAAAAAAAGAAAAAAGAGAAAGAAAAAGAAAGACAGGAAAAGAAAGAAAGAAAGAAAGAAAGAAAGAAAGAAAGAAAAAGAAAGACAGGAAAAGAAAGAAAGAAAGAAAAAGAAAGAAAGAAAGAAAAAGAAAAGAAAAAAAGAAAGAAAAAAAGAGAAAGAGAAAAAGAAAGAGAAAAAGAAAAGAAAAAAAGAAAGAAAAAAAGAGAAAGAGAAAAAGAAAAGAAAAAAAGAAAGAAAAAAAGAGAAAGAGAAAAAGAAAGAGAAAAAGAAAGAAAGACAGGAAAAGAAAGACAGGAAAAGAAAGAAAGAAAGAAAGAAAGAAAAAGAAAGAAAAAAAGAAAAAAAAAGAGAAAGAAAAAGAAAGACAGGAAAAGAAAGAAAGAAAGAAAAAGAAAAGAAAAAAAGAGAAAGAAAAAAGAAAGAAAGAAAGAAACGACGAACGGAAAAAAAGAGAAAAAAAGAAAAGAAAAAAAGAGAAAGAAAAAAAAGAGAAAGAAAAAAAAGAGAAAGAAAAAAAGAAATAGAAAAAAGAGAAAAAGAAAGAAAACGAACGAAAAAAAGAAGAGAAAGAAAAATAAGAAAAAAGAAAGAAAGAGAGAAAGAAAGAGAGAAAGAGAACGAACGAACGAGAAAGAAAGAGGAAAAAAAGAAAGAAAAAGTACATGAGAGAGAGAGAGAGAGAGAGAGAGAGAGAGAGAGAGAGAGAGAGAGAGAGAGAGAGAGAGAGAGAGAGAGAGAACACGAGAGGAGAAAAGAAAAAAGAGGAAAACAAAAAAGAGAAAGTGAAAAAGAAAGGGGAAAAAGAAAGCAAGAGAGATTTAAAGAAAAAAAAAAAGAATGAGAGAGAATATATTAACATTAATACATTAATCTTCTGACAGCTAAATGTTCATCTTGACCAGTTTTTATTGCTAAACTGATGATACTGCATATCATTTATTTCTCAGTGCTCCTAGTTTCATCCTTTCATACATATTAAGTAGAGTATCTGCTGCTCTTTTATATGCAGTAAATTCTTCTGTGCACTCTTCACGATTTTCTTATAAATTCACATTACCCTTTACCTAGCATTTTCAGATTTTTGTTTTTATTGTTAACAAAACCCATATTTCAAATTAAAATGTATGATCCCCATAAAACCGGTATGTTGCACATTTTAATAGCAAAACAGTGGCACACATAAAAGGAGAGAAAAAAATATGCTTACCTGATATATTCATTTCTTTCATTGTGGCGAGAGTCCACAAACCATTACGCCTGGGAATTCAACTCCAGGCCACCAGGAGGAGACAAAGATACACAACCTTGCACAAGCTTTGAATTCCTCTCACCTCTCTGAAATCCCAATTCAACCAGCCACAGCCATAACCAGCATAGCCAGTACAAGGAGAAAAAAAAATATGGAAGTAGGAAAGGACAAAGTAGCACAATAAGTTGCTGTCAATAGGAAAGATGAGAGGGCGGTCTTCTGGACCACCATGAAATTAATTAATCGGGTAAGCATAAAACAGAATTTATGCTTACCTGATAAATTACTTTCTCCAACGGTGTGTCCGGTCCACGGCGTCATCCATAACTTGTGGGAATATTCTCTTCCCCAACAGGAAATGGCAAAGAGCACAGCAAAAGCTGTCCATATAGTCCCTCCTAGGCTCCGCCCACCCCGGTCATTCGACCGACGGACAGGAGAAAAAACAGGAGAAACCATAGGGTGCCGTGGTGACTGTAGTTAAAGAATGAAATTCATCAAACCTGATTAAAAAACCAGGGCGGGCCGTGGACCGGACACACCGTTGGAGAAAGTAATTTATCAGGTAAGCATAAATTCTGTTTTCTCCAACATTGGTGTGTCCGGTCCACGGCGTCATCCATAACTTGTGGGAACCAATACCAAAGCTTTAGGACACGGATGAAGGGAGGGAGCCAATCAGGTTACCTAAATGGAAGGCACCACAGCTTGCAAAACCTCTCTCCCAAAAATAGCCTCAGAAGAAGCAAAAGTATCAAATTTGTAGAATTTGGCAAAAGTGTGCAGGGAAGACCAAGTCGCTGCCTTACATATCTGATCAACAGAAGCCTCGTTCTTGAAGGCCCATGTGGAAGCCACAGCCCTAGTAGAGTGAGCTGTGATGCGTTCAGGAGGCTGCCGTCCGGCAGTCTCGTAAGCCAATCGGATGATGCTTTTCAGCCAAAAGGAAAGAGAGGTAGCAGTAGCTTTTTGACCTCTCCTCTTGCCAGAATAAACGACAAACAGAGAAGACGTTTGTCTGAAATCCGTTGTTGCTTCTAAATAGAACTTTAAAGCACGAACTACATCTAAATTGTGTAACAAACGTTCCTTCTTTGAAACTGGATTCGGACACAAAGAAGGCACAACTATTTCCTGGTTAATATTCTTGTTGGAAACAACCTTTGGAAGGAAACCAGGTTTAGTACGCAAAACAACCTTATCTGAATGGAACACCAGATAGGGGGGATTACACTGCAAAGCAGATAACTCAGAAACTCTTCTAGCAGAAGAAATAGCAACCAAAAACAGAACTTTCCAAGATAACATCTTGATATCTATGGAATGTAGAGGTTCAAACGGAACCCCTTGAAGAACTGAAAGAACTAAATTCAGACTCCAGGGAGGAGTCAAAGGTCTGTAAACAGGCTTGATCCTGACCAAAGCCTGAACAAAAGCTTGAACATCAGGCACAGCTGCCAGTCGTTTGTGTAACAAGACAGATAAAGCAGAAATCTGTCCCTTTAGAGAACTCGCTGATAATCCCTTATCCAAACCTTCTTGGAGAAAGGAAAGGATCCTAGGAATTTTGATCTTACTCCATGAGAATCCCTTGGATTCACACCAACAGATATATCTTTTCCATATTTTATGGTAAATTTTTCTAGTTACAGGTTTTCTGGCTTGTACCAGAGTATCTATCACAGAATCCGAAAACCCACGCTTAGATAAAATCAAGCGTTCAATTTCCAAGCCGTCAGCTGGAGGGAAACTAGATTTGGATGTTCGAATGGACCTTGTACTAGAAGATCCTGTCTCAAAGGTAGCTTCCATGGTGGAGCCGATGACATATTCACCAGGTCTGCATACCAAGTCCTGCGTGGCCACGCAGGAGCTATCAAGATCACCGAGGCCCTCTCCTGCTTGATCCTGGCTACCAGCCTGGGAATGAGAGGAAACGGTGGAAACACATAAGCTAGGTTGAAGACCCAAGGCGCTACTAATGCATCCAATAGAGTAGCCTTGGGATCCCTGGATCTGGACCCGTAGCAAGGAACCTTGGTGTTCTGACGAGACGCCATCAGATCCATGTCTGGAATGCCCCATAATTGAGTCAACTGGGCAAATATCTCCGGGTGGAGTTCCCACTCCCCCGGATGGAATGTCTGACGACACAGATAATCCGCCTCCCAGTTTTCCACTCCTGGGATGTGGATCGCAGATAGGTGGCAGGAGTGATCCTCCGCCCATTTTATGATTTTGGTCACTTCTCTCATCGCCAGGGAACTCCTTGTTCCCCCTGATGGTTGATGTAAGAAACAGTCGTCATGTTGTCTGATTGGAATCTTATGAAATCTGGCCTTTGCTAGTTGAGGCCAAGCCCTGAGAGTATTGAATATCGCTCTCAGTTCCAGAATGTTTATCGGGAGAAGAGACTCTTCCCGAGACCATAGACCCTGAGCTTTCAGGGAGTCCCAGACCGCGCCCCAGCCCACTAGACTGGCGTCGGTCGTGACGATGACCCACTCTGGTCTGCGGAAGCTCATTCCCTGGGACAGGTGATCCTGGGTTAGCCACCAACGGAGTGAGTCTCTGGTCTTCTGATCTACTTGAATCACTGGAGACAAGTCTGTATAGTCCCCATTCCACTGTTTCAGCATGCACAGTTGTAATGGTCTTAGATGGATTCGCGCAAAAGGAACTATGTCCATTGCTGCAACCATAAACCCTACTACTTCCATGCACTGAGCTATGGAAGGTCGTGGAACAGAGTGAAGAACTTGACAAGCGTTTAGAAGTTTTGACTTTCTGACATCTGTCAGGAAAATCTTCATTTCTAAAGAATCTATTATTGTCCCCAAGAAAGGAACTCTTGTCGACGGAGACAGGGAACTTTTTCTATGTTCACCTTCCATCCGTGAGATCTGAGAAAGGCCAGAACGATGTCTGTGTGAGCCTTTGCCTTTGAAAGAGACGACGCTTGTATCAGAATGTCGTCCAAGTAAGGTGCCACTGCAATGCCCCTTGGTCTTAGAACCGCTAGAAGGGACCCGAGTACCTTTGTGAAAATCCTTAGAGCAGTGGCTAGCCCGAATGGGAGAGCCACAAACTGGTAATGTTTGTCCAGAAAGGCGAACCTTAGGAACTGATGATGATCTTTGTGGATAGGAATATGTAGATACGCATCCTTTAGATCCACGGTAGTCATAAATTGACCCTCCTGGATTGTAGGTAAAATCGTTCGAATAGTTTCCATTTTGAACGATGGCACTCTGAGAAATTTGTTTAGGATCTTTAAATCCAGAATTGGTCTGAAAGTTCCCTCTTTTTTGGGAACTACAAACAGATTTGAGTAAAACCCCATTCCTTGTTCCACGGTTGGAACTGGGTGTATCACTCCAATTTTTAACAGGTCTTCTACACAATGTAAGAATGCCTGTCTCTTTATTTGGTTTGAAGATAAGTGAGACATGTGGAACCTTCCCCTTGGGGGTAGTTCCTTGAATTCCAGAAGATAACCCTGAGAAACTATTTCTAGTGTCCAGGGATCCTGAAAATCTCTTGCCCAAGCCTGAGCGAAGAGAGAGAGTCTGCCCCCTACTAGATCCGGTCCCGGATCGGGGGCTACTCCTTCATGCTGTTTTGGTAGCAGCAGCAGGCTTCTTGGCCTGCTTACCCTTGTTCCAGCCTTGCATCGGTTTCCAAGCTGGTTTGGTTTGCGAAGCATTACCCTCTTGTCTAGAGGCTGCAGAGTTGGAGGCCAGTCCGTTCCTGAAATTGCGAAAGGAACGAAAATTAGACTTATTCTTGGCCTTGAAAGGCCTATCTTGTTGGAGGGCGTGGCCCTTACCCCCAGTGATGTCTGAGATAATCTCTTTCAATTCTGGCCCAAAAAGGGTTTTACCCTTGAAAGGGATATTAAGCAATTTTGTCTTGGAAGATACATCCGCTGACCAAGACTTTAGCCAGAGCGCTCTGCGCACCACAATTGCAAACCGTGAATTTTTCGCCGCTAATCTAGCTAACTGCAAAGCGGCATCTAAAATAAAGGAATTAGCTAACTTAAGTGCGTGATTTCTGTCCATAACCTCCTCATACGGAGTCTCTCTACTAAGCGACTTTTCTAGTTCCTCGAACCAGAACCACGCTGCTGTAGTGACAGGAATAATGCACAAAATAGGTTGCAGGAGGTAACCTTGCTGTACAAAAATCTTTTTAAGCAAACCCTCCAATTTTTTATCCATAGGATCTTTGAAAGCACAATTATCCTCAATAGGAATAGTAGTGCGCTTGGCTAGTGTAGAAACTGCCCCCTCGACCTTAGGGACTGTCTGCCATAAGTCCTTTCTGGGGTCGACCATAGGAAATAATTTCTTAAATATAGGAGGGGGGACAAAAGGTATGCCGGGCTTCTCACACTCCTTATTCACTATGTCCGCCACCCGCTTGGGTATAGGAAAAGCGTCGGGGTGCACCGGAACCTCTAGGAACTTGTCCCTCTTGCACAATTTTTCTGGAATGACCAGGTTGTCACAATCATCCAGAGTAGATAGCACCTCCTTAAGCAGTGCGCGGAGATGCTCTAATTTAAATTTAAATGTCACAACATCAGGTTCTGCCTGTTGAGAAATTCTACCTGAATCAGAAATTTCCCCATCTGACAAAACCTCCCTCATGGCCACTTCAGATTGGTGTGAGGGTATGACAGAGCAATTATCAGCGCCCTCCTGCTCTACAGTGTTTAAAACAGAGCAATCGCGCTTTCTCTGAAATGCAGGCATTTTGGATAAAATATTTGCTATGGAGTTATCCATTACTGCCGTCAATTGTTGCATAGTAACAAGCATTGGCGCGCTAGAAGTACTAGGGGTCTCCTGCGTGGGCAAAACTGGTGTAGACACAGAAGGAGATGATGTAGAACTAGGTCTACTCCCTTCATCTGATGAATCATCTTGGGCAACTTTACTATCTGTGGCAGTACTGTCCTTACTTTGTTTGGACGCTATGGCACAATTATCACACAATTTTGAAGGGGGAGACACATTGGCTTCCATACATACAGAATATAGTTTATCTGAAGGCACAGACATGTTAAACAGGCTTAAACTTGTCAATAAAGTACAAAAACCGTTTTAAAACAAAACCGTTACTGTCTCTTTAAATTTTAAACAGGGCACACTTTTTTACTGAATATGTGAAAAACTATGAAGGAATTGTTCAAATTTAACCAAATTTTCACCACAGTGTCTTAAAGCATTCAAATTCAAATTGCACCCCAAATTTCAGACCCTTAACCCTTAAAATGAGGAAACCGGAGCCGGTTACAGTTTTAACCCCTCTACAGTCCCAGCTACAGCCTTTGCTGCGACTTTACCAAACCCAGGGGGGTATACGATACCAAATGAAGCCTTCTAGGAACCTTTTCAACTACTTCCAGACCCACACACATGCAGCTGCATGTCCTGCTCTCAAAAGTAACTGCGCAGTAATGGCGCGAAAATGAGGCTCTGCCTACTACAGAGAAGGCCCTTCCTGACTGGGAAGGTGTCTAAACCAGTGCCTGACGTAAAAAAACGTTCCCCAAAGTTTATAAAGTGTGAATTTCAACATCAAGCTGTATAAAATGCCCAAATAAAGCAATCGATCTAGCCCATAAAAGTGTCTACCAGTTTTATAGCCCATATTAAGCCCTTTATTCTGTTTGAGACTAAGAAAATTGCTTACCGGTCCCCATGAGGGGAAATGACAGCCTTCCAGCATTACACAGTCTTGTTAGAAATATGGCTAGTCATACCTTAAGCAGAAAAGTCTGCCAACTGTTCCCCCCAACTGAAGTTATCTCATCTCAACAGTCCTATGTGGGAACAGAAACCGATTTTAGTTACTGCTGCTAAAATCATACTCCTCTCACAAACAGAACTCTTCATCCTTTTCTGTTTCAGAGTAAATAGTACATACCAGCACTATTTTAAAATAACAAACTCTTGATAGTAGAATAAAAAACTACAACTAAACACCACATACTCTTCACCATCTCCGTGGAGATGCTGCTTGTTCAGCGGCAAAGAGAATGACTGGGGTGGGCGGGGCCTAGGAGGGACTATATGGACAGCTTTTGCTGTGCTCTTTGCCATTTCCTGTTGGGGAAGAGAATATTCCCACAAGTTATGGATGACGCCGTGGACCGGACACACCAATGTTGGAGAAAACAGAATTTATGTTTACCTGATAAATTACTTTCTCCAACGGTGTGTCCGGTCCACGGCGTCATCCTTACTTGTGGGATATTCTCTTCCCCAACAGGAAATGGCAAAGAGCCCAGCAAAGCTGGTCACATGATCCCTCCTAGGCTCCGCCTACCCCAGTCATTCGACCGACGTTAAGGAGGAATATTTGCATAGGAGAAACCATATGATACCGTGGTGACTGTAGTTAAAGAAAATAAATTATCAGACCTGATTAAAAAACCAGGGCGGGCCGTGGACCGGACACACCGTTGGAGAAAGTAATTTATCAGGTAAACATAAATTCTGTTTTCTCCAACATAGGTGTGTCCGGTCCACGGCGTCATCCTTACTTGTGGGAACCAATACCAAAGCTTTAGGACACGGATGATGGGAGGGAGCAAATCAGGTCACCTAGATGGAAGGCACCACGGCTTGCAAAACCTTTCTCCCAAAAATAGCCTCAGAAGAAGCAAAAGTATCAAACTTGTAAAATTTGGTAAAAGTGTGCAGTGAAGACCAAGTCGCTGCCCTACATATCTGATCAACAGAAGCCTCGTTCTTGAAGGCCCATGTGGAAGCCACAGCCCTAGTGGAATGAGCTGTGATTCTTTCGGGAGGCTGCCGTCCGGCAGTCTCGTAAGCCAATCTGATGATGCTTTTAATCCAAAAAGAGAGAGAGGTAGAAGTTGCTTTTTGACCTCTCCTTTTACCGGAATAAACAACAAACAAGGAAGATGTTTGTCTAAATCCTTTGTAGCGTCTAAATAGAATTTTAGAGCGCGAACAACATCCAAATTGTGCAACAAACGTTCCTTCTTTGAAACTGGTTTCGGGCACAGAGAAGGTACGATAATCTCCTGGTTAATGTTTTTGTTAGAAACAACTTTTGGAAGAAAACCAGGTTTAGTACGTAAAACCACCTTATCTGC
Source organism: Bombina bombina (assembly GCF_027579735.1). NCBI lineage: Eukaryota > Metazoa > Chordata > Amphibia > Anura > Bombinatoridae > Bombina > Bombina bombina. The sequence goes on along the minus strand of NC_069509.1, from coordinate 84,407,337 downwards.
ATGGAACACCAGATAAGGAGGAGAACACTGCAGAGCAGATAATTCTGAAACTCTTCTAGCAGAAGAAATTGCAACCAAAAACAAAACTTTCCAAGATAATAACTTAATATCAACGGAATGTAAGGGTTCAAACGGAACCCCCTGAAGAACTGAAAGAACTAAGTTGAGACTCCAAGGAGGAGTCAAAGGTTTGTAAACAGGCTTGATTCTAACCAGAATATTTATCGGTAGAAGAGATTCTTCCCGAGACCAAAGACCCTGAGCTTTCAGGGATCCCCAGACCGCGCCCCAGCCCATCAGACTGGCGTCGGTCGTGACAATGACCCACTCTGGTCTGCGGAAGGTCATCCCTTGTGACAGGTTGTCCAGGGACAGCCACCAACGGAGTGAGTCTCTGGTCCTCTGATTTACTTGTATCCTCGGAGACAAGTCTGTATAGTCCCCATTCCACTGACTGAGCATGCACAGTTGTAATGGTCTTAGATGAATGCGCGCAAAAGGAACTATGTCCATTGCCGCTACCATCAAACCTATCACTTCCATGCACTGCGCTATGGAAGGAAGAGGAACGGAATGAAGTATCTGACAAGAGTCTAGAAGTCTTTTTTTTCTGGCCTCTGTCAGAAAAATCCTCATTTCTAAGGAGTCTATTATTGTTCCCAAGAAGGGAACCCTTGTCGACGGAGATAGAGAACTCTTTTCCACGTTCACTTTCCATCCGTGAGATCTGAGAAAGGCCAGGACGATGTCCGTGTGAGCCTTTGCTTGAGGAAGGGACGACGCTTGAATCAGAATGTCGTCCAAGTAAGGTACTACAGCAATGCCCCTTGGTCTTAGCACAGCTAGAAGGGACCCTAGTACCTTTGTGAAAATCCTTGGAGCAGTGGCTAATCCGAAAGGAAGCGCCACGAACTGGTAATGCTTGTCCAGGAATGCGAACCTTAGGAACCGATGATGTTCCTTGTGGATAGGAATATGTAGATACGCATCCTTTAAATCCACCGTGGTCATGAATTGACCTTCCTGGATGGAAGGAAGAATTGTTCGAATGGTTTCCATCTTGAACGATGGAACCTTGAGAAACTTGTTTAAGATCTTGAGATCTAAGATTGGTCTGAACGTTCCCTCTTTTTTGGGAACTATGAACAGATTGGAGTAGAACCCCATCCCTTGTTCTCCTAATGGAACAGGATGAATCACTCCCATTGTTAACAGGTCTTCTACACAATGTAAGAATGCCTGTCTTTTTATGTGGTCTGAAGACAACTGAGACCTGTGGAACCTCCCCCTTGGGGGAAGCCCCTTGAATTCCAGAAGATAACCTTGGGAGACTATTTCTAGTGTCCAAGGATCCAGAACATCTCTTGCCCAAGCCTGAGCGGAGAGAGAGAGTCTGCCCCCCACCAGATCCGGTCCCGGATCGGGGGCCAACATTTCATGCTGTCTTGGTAGCAGTGGCAGGTTTCTTGGCCTGCTTTCCCTTGTTCCAGCCTTGCATTGGTCTCCAAGCTTGCTTGGCTTGAGAAGTATTACCCTCTTGCTTAGAGGACGTAGCACTTTGGGCTGGTCCGTTTCTACGAAAGGGACGAAAATTAGGTTTATTTTTGGCCTTGAAAGGCCGATCCTGAGGAAGGGCATGGCCCTTACCCCCAGTGATATCAGAGATAATCTCTTTCAAGTCAGGGCCAAACAGCGTTTTCCCCTTGAAAGGAATGTTAAGTAGCTTGTTCTTGGAAGACGCATCAGCTGACCAAGATTTCAACCAAAGCGCTCTGCGCGCCACACTAGCAAACCCAGAATTCTTAGCCGCTAACCTAGCCAATTGCAAAGTGGCGTCTAGGGTGAAAGAATTAGCCAATTTGAGAGCATTGATTCTGTCCATAATCTCCTCATAAGGAGGAGAATCACTATCGACCGCCTTTACCAGCTCATCGAACCAGAAACATGCGGCTGTAGCGACAGGGACAATGCATGAAATTGGTTGTAGAAGGTAACCCTGCTGAACAAACATCTTTTTAAGTAAACCTTCTAAGTTTTTATCCATAGGATCTTTGAAAGCACAACTATCTTCTATGGGTATAGTGGTGCGTTTGTTTAAAGTGGAAACCGCTCCCTCGACCTTGGGGACTGTCTGCCATAAGTCCTTTCTGGGGTCGACCATAGGAAACAATTTTTTAAATATGGGGGGAGGGACGAAAGGAATACCGGGCCTTTCCCATTCTTTATTTACAATGTCCGCCACCCGCTTGGGTATAGGAAAAGCTTCTGGGAGCCCCGGGACCTCTAGGAACTTGTCCATTTTACATAGCTTCTCTGGGATGACCAAATTGTCACAATCATCCAGAGTGGATAATACCTCCTTAAGCAGAGCGCGGAGATGTTCCAACTTAAATTTAAACGTAATCACATCAGGTTCAGCTTGTTGAGAAATGTTCCCTGAATCTGTAATTTCTCCCTCAGACAAAACCTCCCTGGCCCCATCAGACTGGTTTAGGGGCCCTTCAGAACCATTATTATCAGCGTCGTCATGCTCTTCAGTATCTAAAACAGAGCAGTCGCGCTTACGCTGATAAGTGTGCATTTTGGCTAAAATGTTTTTGACAGAATTATCCATTACAGCCGTTAATTGTTGCATAGTAAGGAGTATTGGCGCGCTAGATGTACTAGGGGCCTCCTGAGTGGGCAAGACTCGTGTAGACGAAGGAGGGAATGATGCAGTACCATGCTTACTCCCCTCACTTGAGGAATCATCTTGGGCATCATTGTCATTGTCACATAAATCACATTTATTTAAATGAGAAGGAACTCTGGCTTCCCCACATTCAGAACACAGTCTATCTGGTAGTTCAGACATGTTAAACAGGCATAAACTTGATAACAAAGTACAAAAAACGTTTTAAAATAAAACCGTTACTGTCACTTTAAATTTTAAACTGAACACACTTTATTACTGCAATTGCGAAAAAATATGAAGGAATTGTTCAAAATTCACCAAAATTTCACCACAGTGAAAGCCTTAAAAGTATTGCACACCAAATTTGGAAGCTTTAACCCTTAAAATAACGGAACCGGAGCCGTTTTTAACTTTAACCACTTTACAGTCCCTGGTATCTGCTTTGCTGAGACCCAACCAAGCCCAAAGGGGAATACGATACCAAATGACGCCTTCAGAAAGTCTTTTCTATGTATCAGAGCACCTCACACATGCGACTGCATGTCATGCCTCTCAAAAACAAGTGCGCAACACCGGCGCGAAAATGAGGCTCTGCCTATGATTTGGGAAAGCCCCTAAAGAATAAGGTGTCTAAAAAAGTGCCTGCCGATATAATCTTATCAAAATACCCAGATTAAATGATTCCTCAAGGCTAAATATGTATTAATAATGAATCGATTTAGCCCAGAAAAAGTCTACAGTCTTAATAAGCCCTTGTGAAGCCCTTATTTACTATCTTAATAAACATGGCTTACCGGATCCCATAGGGAAAATGACAGCTTCCAGCATTACATCGTCTTGTTAGAATGTGTCATACCTCAAGCAGCAAGAGACTGCTCACTGTTCCCCCAACTGAAGTTAATTCCTCTCAACAGTCCTGTGTGGAACAGCCATGGATTTTAGTAACGGTTGCTAAAATCATTTTCCTCATACAAACAGAAATCTTCATCTCTTTTCTGTTTCTGAGTAAATAGTACATACCAGCACTATTTTAAAATAACAAACTCTTGATTGAATAATAAAAACTACAGTTAAACACTAAAAAACTCTAAGCCATCTCCGTGGAGATGTTGCCTGTACAACGGCAAAGAGAATGACTGGGGTAGGCGGAGCCTAGGAGGGATCATGTGACCAGCTTTGCTGGGCTCTTTGCCATTTCCTGTTGGGGAAGAGAATATCCCACAAGTAAGGATGACGCCGTGGACCGGACACACCTATGTTGGAGAAATTTAGTTTTTTTCATAAGGTGGTGAGAGTCCACAAACCATTACTCCTGGGAATTAATACCCAAGCTGTGAAGTCTATGAATAAACGGGATGGATAGGTTAAGGTACCTAATTACTCAACCCAAGATTGTAGGACTTTCCTTTCCAAATCTATCACAAAAGAAAAGAGTAAAAAAAGACTGACGCTGAAGAACTCTGGAGGGGGAGCGAGAGAAAAAAAAATAGAGCGCCTGGTTTTTAAATTACTTGTAAAAAAGACCAAGCTGTTTCTGTGCTTCTATCCACAGAAAGTCTACCTTTAATAATCCCACAAGTAGAAACTAATCTAATAGAATGGGCTGTACAGATACTGGAAGGAATTTCCTGCTTCCAAGAAGCTATACACACTTACTGCTTTAACCAGGAAACTAAAATGACTGTAGTCCTGACCCATACGTGGACAAATTAAATGAACCATAAACTTTAAAAATGCAAAAAAGAAAAAAATGTTTTATCATAATAAATGTAGCTCCCCACACTTCTGTATAGAGCTCTTACCCTCTCCTGATATTCTCAGCCGAGAAATGAGCTGTGCGTCCGTAGTAACTGATGGTTGCCAGAAAGTTAGGAATAAAATGTGTGAAACAGCGAGCACGGCAGGATTGATGTTAATGCTCTCGACACCAAAGAGCTATAATCCAGACTGCGTAAACATACCCCTCGCACTAGCAAATAATGCCTCTAGCTGTCAAATGAAAGGAGAAAGTGGAGGAGCGTGCAAAGTTTAAAGGGACAGTCTACACCTTAGTCATCTTAAAGTTTTACTATAGATTAAGCTATAAAAAAGCCTCCTGAACCCTTTTATATATCATTCAGCAGTAACAGTAAAAAAAAAGTAATTTTAAAATGAATATTGTTTGTGGCCACTTTGAAATGGCTGCCAAGCTCCAAACACTGATGACATGATCTGGGCTGCATATGGCATCCAATCACAAAGGGCTCACTAATTGGATTCAACAGACTGTCAATGCCATTCAACAGATTGCATAGATGCAGCCCAGATCTTAAATGTCATCAGTGGGCAGAGCTTGGCAGCAATTTCAAAGTGAACCAGAAACAATATTCATGAATTCATTAATAATTTTTTTTTTTTACTGTTCCTGCTGCATGATATAGAAAGGGGTGTAGGAGGCTATTTGCACCTTAATCTAAAGAAAGACTTTAAGATGACCAAGGTGTAGACTGTCCCTTTAACCACTATAGGCCCACAAAATTAAGCATAAGCATGTTGTTATAAAAAACCTTGCCATAACCCTTCTTAAAGGAGCTGTAGCTAATAAGGGAGTAAATAATCAGAAAGTCAACCTAAATGTCCTGCAATACTAAGTACTTGAACACTCGCCTGTGTTATCTGTAACATGTACTTTGGTTATGATATACATATAATTATGTACCTACTGATAGCCTGTGGGCTGTGTGAGTGACAAGAGGTACATAGCCAAAATGAAACCCACTCCACTGTGCTTACCAAGCCGCTATGCCTGTATACAGTAGACATCCCATCCAGTACTGTACTAAACAGAGGATATGCTGAGGGACTACAAAGCAACAAGAGGAGGCTGAAGGAGTCCCAGCAGGACTAGTGACCACAACTCCCACAGGAGATTTACATTGCACAGCCAAGTACTCTCCTATGGTCCCTCTCTTCAATGTTTCCCTTGTGAAGGGATACAAAGATCCTTCTTGCAATAAAATAAATTCCAGAACACCTCATTCTTCACCTTCTCCTGGAGAGGCAAGGAAACAACTGGGATATCAGAGAGGTGAGAGGGATTAAAAGACTGTGCAAAGTTGGTTATCTTTGCCTCCTACGGGTGGCCAGAAATAATGCCTTATGGACTCTCACCACCTTATGAAAGAAATAAACCTAAATTTTAATATGTTAAAATCTGCAGATAATATGAGGTATCATAGGATTGTTTGCAGGTTATGTGCATGGAACTGGTTGGAACAATGGTGCTTAAAGTGATGGTAAATTCAAATGATCGCCTTTTTGCCATTTGATGTAAAACTAAAAGATACTATGAATTTAAGTTATCAAAACACACAATTTTTCAACTTCCTTTTGTAATTTATATGCAACAGCTACTTTCCTATGTTATTCTCCGGCAGCCCCGACACAAAGACCTTTTTTTTTCTATTTAATGACGTTTTATCGTTGTCCATTAAAATCCATAGTGTTTTGGCATATGTCAATAAAAAAAAAAAAAAACGATCTTTTGCGCATGCGTTAGCAACCTCATGCTTCTTGTCTGCTTTCATGACTTGCATATGCGCATTACATTTTTTGAAGACAGATGCCCACAGTTCATTAAAAAGTTTATTTTGCTCATTATGAATGTGGAATCACATTCTCTGACGTAGGCAGAAAATCCAAACTACATCCATCTCACATGGCTCTGGAGATATACAACAAATCAATTGAATGATTCGTATTCTCCGAAGTGTAAATAGCAGCATTGCGCATGCGCAAGTCGGCATGCTTGCTATTCATGAGTCATGAATAATTAGAGAGCGGTGGGACCGCTATCTAAATAACAGTGGAAATACAAGCAAGAAGAAGGGGCAGAGCTTAAGCTTGAAGGAACGGATCAGTGAATTTATAATTTAATCCAGGGCTCGACAAACCAAGGAGCCTGGGAGCCAATGGCTCCTATCATTTTACCCCTGGCTCCTAACTTTTTGGGTTATTCTCCATATATCTATATACAAATCCAACTGTCTGGCTCCTAAAAATATGCCTGGCTCCCAAATATTCTTACTGGCTCCTAATTTTTAAACAGATTTGTCAAGCACTGATTTAATCTACAAACAGATTATAAATTAAAAGAAAAAGTTAGTGACTATTACAAACATAATGTTTAATAAGAATAGATTATCTGAAATAGTAAAATTTACCATCACTAACACAAACACAGTTTTATGGTGTAAAATACAAATGTAAGTTTTAAAGCATTATTATATATTATTATATATACTTATACATACATACACACACACACACACACACACACACATTGATTGGGGTAGCTGTGTTAGTCCAGTGCTTTAGATACCAAAATAACAAGAGTATTGTATTGAGCAATGATACTTTTTTTATTGAACTAGCTATACATTTATATGTAGACAAGCTTTCAGAAGAATTCCTTCCTTTCTCAAGTCTGAAGCAATGGAATTTACAGATTATATCTTGAAACACAGAATGACTAAAAGGACAGAAAGTATTACAGACGTCTGAGTGTAGGGAGAGGAGGGGGTTTATAGGAGTTCGGATATTATAAAATAATTGCAGCAAAAAGGTTGTTACTTTGTATTAAAAACATTTAGACTTGGGCTGATATTTTATTCTATAGCAACACACCATTAATGTCTTGTAAATTACAAGTTGGATACTGTCCCTTTAATATGTTGATAATAAGACTTTTTTTCTGCTTTTTATGACACTGATCCATGTGATTGCGTAATCCAATATATAAAATAATGTTGATGTCCTGTTAGCTATGGAAAGAATCCTTTGTCAACAGGAACAAGTTGAACCCTACTGACAGAACTGACCATGAAAGGCATTCAGTGATCTTGTCCCATCTTGTCCGGGGTGCGTGTGTGTGTGTGTGGGGGGGGGGGGGAATGACAATTATTCCAACGCTCTGAAGTGCCCTGTATCAATGGAAAAACTAATTCCAGACACAATTAATATAAATTAATTTTAACTGTGAATTTTTCAGTCTGTGTAAACCTAAATTGGTATAATTTCATAGATCTATGTTGCATTGTATACAAAACAAAAAATGTGTTCTGACTGTAACTGTTGTATAAGAATTTAGAGAGCTTTAATAGTTATACCAAGTTTATTCATAATTAGATTTGCTGTCTCACGAGAGTACATAAATTTAATAATAAAAAAAAAAAGCTTAGTAATTATAGCCACGTAATGGGACTGTAATGTATTTGCTAAAGAAGCTAATCATTAAAAGGGAAACTGAACAGCAAGTAAATACGAAGGGCAAGATTTATTACGAGGCGAATGCCCCGATCGGTTGCAGGCTCGCCCATTTGAGCCTGCAACTGGTATTTATGAAGCAGCAGTTTAAACTGCCGCTTCATAAACCCTCACCACCAAACTGGTGTTGACGGATGAAAATCACCCTGGATTAATTCGACCTGTGTGATTGACAAGCCCTTCTCTCTCACGCATTTGGTTGCTTGAGGGTAGAGGGCGGTATTGCGCAAGTGTTCCCTCGTGCAATGATAAATATATGGAACACATTCTATAAGATACTGACAGTGTTGGTTATGCAAAACTGGATAATGGGTAATAAAGGGATTATCTATTTTTTTTTTTAAACAATAAAAATTCTAAAGTAGACTGTCCCTTTTAAAGGTGCAGTCTTTCCGTAATTGCTTTATCAGATATCAATGCATTTTATACTAACTTTATGACTGTGGCTTAGCCTTGTTGTCGGAGGACTAAAGACCAGATTGGCTCCTCCAAATAAACTGGTGGGTGAAATTTGGCTATTTTATAGGGACAGTCTACGCCAGAATTTTTATTATTTAAAAAGATAGATAATCCCTTTATTACCCATTACCCAGTTTTGCATAACCAACACTGTTATATTAATATACTTTTACCTCTGTGATTACCTTGTATCTAAGCCTTTACAGACTGCCCCCTTATCTCAGTTCTTTTGAGAGACTTGCATTTTAGCCAATCAGTGCTGACTGCTAGGTAACTCCAAATGCGTGAGCACAATGTTATCTATAGGACACACATGAACTAACACCCTCTAGCTGTGAAAAACGGTCAAAATGCCCTGAGATAAGAGGCGGCCTTCAAGGACTTAGAAATTAACATATGAGCCTACCTAGGTATAGCTTTCAACTAAGAATACCAAGAAAACTAAGCAAATTTGATGATAGAAGTAAAATTGGAAAGTTTATTAAAATTGCATGCCCTATCTGAATCATGACTAGACTCTCCCTTTAAAATAACTGCAGCAAAAAGGATGTAAAGTTGTTATAAAAATGTTAAGAACTGGCTAATGTATTATTCTGTAACTACACAACAGGTGTTTACTGTCCCTTTAAATTACAGGAGGGAAAAAAGACAAAAATAGCTAAAGTATATTTCAACATTTTTTTTTGCTACAAACATTTCATATATTACAATCGTAGGGTTTGATGTTCATTTAAAGGGACAATTCATTCATTTGTTGGAGAATTTCATTATTTCACAAATGTGAGTTGCTAGTTATGTGCTATCTAGTGTTGCTACCTCGGTCACGTTTTCCTGGACACTTATGAGTTACACATGTTGCAGGGAGGAACATGAATAGTACTATCCAGGGTCACTATTTGTATGCTGTCAAGGTGTGCAGTGCTTGTTGCCCTCTGCACACCCTGCAGCATGTATAACTCATAAGTGTCCAGGAAAAACATGGCCAAAGTGGCAACCCTAATGCTACCCCCTCCAAGCAGGTAATGTATGATCAACAACAAAGTTATAAATGATTTCACTTATATTGCACTCCCCCTTTTATATGCTGTCCTTACAAAGTCCTGATAAATACCTTCAGAAATAGGAAATTTGGTAATTTACTGTATGTGTTCAATATATTATTTTTTAATGAATGTAACAGCATATTTTGGAGAATGTTCTTGCAACAGTCTTATCATTTAATAATCTTTATCAAGTTAGCAGAAAAACATTACCGTAAATGGAAACTGTATATTTTTTTATAACGAATATGCAGACAAGAACTGATCAATTTAGTTTTAACATTATTACAGCAAAAAATATAAGTACCCCCCTTTCCTTCTTTTAATTAAAATAAATTGAGTTTCCATAAAAATGGCATGTATCCTGGATTAAGGCCAATCTAAAAAAAAAACAACGAATTTCGTTTTCAGCAATGCCCCCCTTTTAATTAAAAAACAAACTAGAATGCATACAACAAAGAAAAAATACTTTGTCTGTTTAACATAATTAGGAAAGGGAGATTGTTATGGTGTTATTACAAGCACAACTGAGGGCATCCCGAGACATTTAATTCAGCTCTTGCAGATTATAAACAAATGCCATTGTACAGTGCATAGTTGGAAGTTAATTAAAAAATTAAGAGGATAGTCTCCCCTGCAGCAAAAAAACAATAAGACGTCCTCTATAAAAGGGAACTGCAGATTTTTTTTATTTTTAGAAATGCATTGTTTATAAACCTTCCCCATGGCAGTGCCCATCCTTAGCAACAAGAGAAGTCTGCCCCAACCTCCAATGTGGTGTACTAGTGTACATACAATGAACAACTATGTAGAATTTTAGATCTAGGGTAGTGCTTGACAAATCTGTTTCAAAATTAGGAGCCAGTAAGAATATTTAGGAGCCAGGCATATTTTTTAGGAGCCAGACAGTGGTATTTGTATATAGATATATGGAACCCAAAAAGTTAGGAGCCAGGGGTAAAATTCTAGGAGCCATTGGCTCCCAGGCTTCTGGGTTTGTCTAGGGGATGTAATGTTCAGTTCTCACGGAGTTTGTGTAGGATATAGAGATATATATATATATATATATATATATATATATATATATATATATATATATATAAAATCAAAGTGCCAACTAATATTAAAAAAAATTCATATAAATAATTCAAATAAAAATAATAAAATAAAAACATAATTTATGCTTACCTGATAAATTTATTTCTCTTGTAGTGTATCCAGTCCACGGATCATCCATTACTTGTGGGATATTCTCCTTCCACACAGGAAGTTGCAAGAGGATCACCCACAGCAGAGCTGCTATATAGCTCCTCCCCTAACTGTCATATCCAGTCATTCGACCGAAAACAAACAGAGAAAGGAGAAACCATAGGGTGCAGTGGTGACTGTAGTTTAATTAAAATTTAGACCTGCCTTAAAAGGACAGGGCGGGCCGTGGACTGGATACACTACAAGAGAAATAAATTTATCAGGTAAGCATAAATTATGTTTTCTCTTGTTAAGTGTATCCAGTCCACGGATCATCCATTACTTGTGGGATACCAATACCAAAGCTAAAGTACACGGATGATGGGAGGGACAAGGCAGGATTAAGCGGAAGGAACCACTGCCTGAAGAACCTTTCTCCCAAACACAGCCTACGAAGAAGCAAAAGTATCACATTTGTAAAATTTTGAAAAAGTGTGAAGCAAAGACCAAGTCGCAGCCTTGCAAATCTGTTCAACAGAGGCCTCATTTTTGAAGGCCCAGGTGGAATCCACAGCTCTAATAGAATGAGCTGTAATCCTTTCAGGGGGCTGCTGTCCAGCAGTCTCATAGGCTAGGCTTATTACTCTCCGAAGCCAAAAGGAAAGAGAGGTTGCAGAAGCTTTTTGACCTCTCCTCTGTCCAGAGTAAACGAAAACGACAACAAACCAGTCAGAAAGTTTGACGAAAAAACCTTATATAGCCTGTAAGTAAAACTTCAAGGCACGTGACTACCGTCCAATTAAGCAAACGACCCGTTCCTTCTTTGAAAAATGGATTAAGACACAATGAATGGAACAACAATCTCCCTTGATTGATTATTTCCCTGTTATGAAACCACTTAGGTAAAAAACCCATGTTTGTTACGCAGACCTAACCTTTTCTAATGAAAAATCAGATAAAGGAAGAAATACAACAATGTCAGGCAAATCACTGCATGCCCTCCATCGAGCCGAGGAAATCACCATCAAAAACAGAAAAACTTCCAAGAAAAAAGTTATTTTAATATCAATGGAATGAAGGGGTTCAAACGGAACTCCCTGAACTAACCTTTAAAGCACCAAGTTGTTAAAGCTCCAACGGGACAACCTTTTATTAAACCACAGGCATTAATCCTAACCCTAAGCCGTGACCAAATGCCTGGACGTTCTTAAACTTCTGTCAGAATACTGCTTGTGCAAAAATAAGGACTGAGCAGTAGATCTGTCCTTTAAGGAACTAGCTGATAATCCTTTGTCCAAGCCCTCTTGGAGAAAAGACAATATTCTAGGAACCCTAACTTTACTCCATGAGTAAGTCTTGGATTCACACCAATAAAGATATTTACTCCATATCTTGTGGTAGCTTTTCCTGGTAACAGGCTGTCGTGCCTGTATTAAAGTATCAATGACTGACTCGGAGAAGCCACGCTTTGATAGAATCAAGCGTTCAAACTCCATGCAGTCAGTCTCAGAGAAATTAGATTTGGATGATTGAAAGGACCTTGTATCAGAAGGTCCTGTCTTAGAGGCAGAGTCCATGGTGGAAAGGATGACATGTCCACTAGGTCTGCATACCAAGTCCTGCATGGCCACGCAGGTGCTATCAGAATCACTGATGCTCTCTCCTGTTTGATTTTGGCAATCAGTCGAGGGAGCAGAGGAAACGGTGGAAACACATAAGCCAGGTTGAAGAACCAAGGCGCTGCTAGCGCATCTATCAGCGTCGCTTCTGGGTCCCTGGACCTGGATCCGTAACAAGGAAGCTTGGCGTTTCTGGCGAGACGCCATGAGATCCAACTCTGGTTTGGCCCCAACGATGAATCAACTGAGCAAACACCTCCGGATGGAGTTCCCACTCCCCAGGATGAAAAGTCAGTACGCCTTAGAAAATCCACCTCCCAGTTCTCTCACGCCTGGGATGATGGATCGCTTGACAGGTGGCAAGAGTGAGTACTCTGTCCAGCGAATTATCTTTTGAGACTTCTAACATCGCTAGGGAACTCCTGGTTCCCCCTTGATGGTTGATGTAAGCCACAGTTTGTGATGTTGTCCGACTGAAATCTGATGAACCTCAGTGGTTGCTAACTGAGGCCAAGCAAGAAGAGCATTGAATATTCGCTCTTAGACTCCAGAATATTTATTGGAAGGAGTTTCTCCTCCTGAGTCCACGATCCCTGTGCCTTCAGGGAATTCCAGACTGCACCCCAACCTAGAAGGCTGGCATCTGTTGTTACAATTGTCCAATCTGGCCTCCGAAAGGTCATACCCTCGGACAGGTGTACCCGAGACAATCACCAGAGAAGAGAATCTCTGGTCTCTTGATCCAGATTTAGCAGAGGGGACAAATCTGTGTAATCCCCATTCCACTGACTCAGCATGCATAATTGCAGCGGTCTGAGATGAAGGCGCGCAAATGGCACTATGTCCATTGCCGCTACCATTAAGCCGATTACCTCCATACACTGAGCTACCGAAGGGCGCGGAATGGAGTGAAGAACACGGCAAGCATTTAGAAGTTTTGATAACCTGGACTCCGTCAGGTAAATTTTCATTTCTACAGAATCTATAAGAGTCCCTAAGAACGAGACTCTTGTGAGAGTGGGGATAGAGAACTATTTTCCTCGTTCACTTTCCACCCGTGCGACCTCAGAAATGCCAGAACTATCTCTGTATGAGACTTGGCAACTTGAAAGCTTGACGCCTGTATCAGGATGTCGTCTAGATACGGAGCCACCGCTATGCCTCGCGGTCTTAGAACCGCCAGAAGTGAGCCCAGAACCTTTGTAAAGATTCTCGGGGCTGTAGCCAACCCGAAGGGAAGAGCTACAAATTGGTAATGCCTGTCTAGAAAGGCAAACCTTAGAAACCGATGATGATCTTTGTGAATCGGTATGTGAAGGTAGGCATCCTTTAAGTCCACTGTGGTCATGTACTGACCTTCTTGGATCATGGGTAGGATGGTCCGAATAGTTTCCATTTTGAAAGATGGAACTCTGAGGAATTTGTTTAAGATCTTTAGATCCAAAATTGGTCTGAAGGTTCCCTCTTTTTTGTGAACCACAAATAGATTTGAATAAAAACCCAGTCCTTGTTCCGTCCGCGGAACTGGATGGATCACTCCCATAACTAGGAGGTCTTGCACACAGCGTAGGAATGCCTCTTTCTTTATCTGATTTGCAGATAGCCTTGAAAGATGAAATCTCCCTTGTGGAGGGGAAGCTTTGAAGTCCAGAAGATATCCCTGAGATATGATCTCCAACGCCCAGGGATCCTGAACATCTCTTGCCCACGCCTGGGCGAAGAGAGAAAGTCTGCCCCCTACTAGATCCGTCGCCGGATAGGGGGCCGATCCTTCATGCTGTCTTAGAGGCAGCAGCAGGCTTTCTGGCCTGCTTGCCTTTGTTCCAGGACTGGTTAGGTTTCCAGGCCTGCTTAGATTGAGCAAAAGTTCCCTCTTGTTTTGAAGCGGAGGAAGTTGATGCTGCACCTGCCTTGAAATTTCGAAAGGCATGAAAATTAGACTGTTTGGCCTTTGCTTTGGCCCTGTCCTGAGGAAGGGTGTGACCCTTACCTCCAGTAATGTCAGCAATAATTTCCTTCAAACCAGGCCCGAATAAGGTCTGCCCCTTGAAAGGAATGTTGAGTAATTTAGACTTCGAAGTCACGTCAGCTGACCAGGATTTAAGCCATAGCGTCCTACGCGCTTGGATGGCGAATCCAGAATTCTTAGCCGTTAGTTTAGTCAAATGAACAATGGTATCAGAAACAAATGAGTTAGCTAGCTTAAGCGTTCTAAGCTTGTCAATAATTTCATTCAATGGAGCTGTATGGATGGCCTCTTCCAGGGCCTCAAACCAGAATGCCGCCGCGGCCGTGACAGGCGCAATGCATGCAAGGGGCTGTAAAATAAAACCTTGTTGAATAAACATTTTCTTAAGGTAACCCTCCAATTTTTTATCCATTGGATCTGAAAAAGCACAACTGTCCTCAACCGGGATAGTAGTACGCTTTGCTAAAGTAGAAACTGCTCCCTCCACCTTAGGGACCGTCTGCCATAAGTCCCGTGTAGTGGCGTCTATTGGAAACATTTTTCTAAATATAGGAGGTGGGGAAAAAGGCACCCCCGGTCTATCCCACTCCTTGCTAATAATTTCTGTAAGCCTTTTAGGTATAGGAAAAACATCAGTACACACCGGTACCGCATAGTATTTATCCAGCCTACACAATTTCTCTGGTACTGCAACTGTGTTACAGTCATTCAGAGCAGCGAATACCTCCCCAAGCAACACACGGAGGTTCTCAAGCTTAAATTTAAAATTAGAAATCTCTGAATCAGGTTTCCCCGAATAAGAGATGTCACCCACAGACTGAAGCTCTCCGTCCTCATGATCTGCATATTGTGACGCAGTATCAGACATGGCCCTTACAGCATCTGTGCGCTCTGTATTTCTCCTAACCCCAGAGCAATCGCGCTTGCCTCTTAATTCAGGCAACCTGGATAATACCTCTGACAGGGTATTATTCATGATTGCAGCCATGTCCTGCAAGGTAATCGCTATGGGCGTCCCTGATGTAATTGGCGCCATATTAGCATGCATCCCCTGAGCGGGAGGTGAAGGGTCTGACACGTGGGGAGAGTTAGTCGGCATAACTTCCCCCTCGTCAGAATCTTCTGGTGATATTTCTTTTATAGTTAAAGACTGATCTTTACTGTTTAAGGTGAAATCAATACATTTAGTACACATTCTCCTATGGGGCTCCACCATGGCTTTCAAACATAATTAACAAGTAGTTTCCTCTGTGTCAGACATGTTTAAACAGACTAGCAATGAGACTAGCAAGCTTGGAAAACACTTTAAACAAGTTTACAAGCAATATAAAAAACATTACTGCACCTTTAAGAAACACAAATTTTGTCAAAATTTGAAATAACAGTGAAAAAAGGCAGTTACACTAACAAAATTTTTACAGTGTATGTAACAAGTTAGCAGAGCATTGCACCCACTTGCAAATGGATTATTAACCCCTTAATACCCAAAACTGAATAATAAAAGACAGAAACGTTTTTTTTTGTTTGTTTTTTTTCAAACAGTCACAACAACTGCCACAGCTCTACTGTGGCTTTTTAGCTCCCTCAAAAACGACTTTGAAGCCTTTTGAGCCCTCTAGAGATGTCCTGGATCATGCAGAGGGAAGCTGAATGTCTCTGTCAGTATTTTTATCTGCACAGAAAAGCACTAAAAAAGGCCCCTCCCACTCATATTACAACAGTGGAAAGCCTAAGAAAACTGTTACTAGGCAAAATTCAAGCCAGCCATGTGGAAAAAAACTAGGCCCCAATAAGTTTTATCACCAAATACATATAAAAACGATTAACATGCCAGCAAACGTTTTATATTACATTTTTATAAGAGTATGTATCTCTATTAATAAGCCTGATACCAGTCGCTATAACTGCATTGAAGGCTTTACTTACATTAGTTCGTTATCAGCAGCATTTTCTAGCAAATTCCATCCCTAGAAAATTATTAACTGCACATACCTTATTCCACGAAAACCTGCACGCCATTCCCTCTCTGAAGTTACCTCACTCCTCAGAATATGTGAGAACAGCCATGGATCTTAGTTACTTCTGCTAAGATCATAGAAAACGCCGGCAGATTCTTCTTCTAAATACTGCCCGAGATAAACAGTACACTCCGGCACCATTTAAAAATAACAAACTTTTGATTGAATAATAAACTAAGTATAAAACACCACACTCCTCTTACGACCTCCATCTTGGTTGAGGCTTGCAAGAGAATGACTGGATATGATAGTTAGGGGAGGAGCTATATAGCAGCTCTGCTGTGGGTGATCCTCTTGCAACTTCCTGTTGGGAAGGAGAATATCCCACAAGTAATGGATGATCCGTGGACTGGATACACTTAACTAGAGAAAAAGTGTTTCAATAAAATAAAACGTGTTTCAATAAGAAATATGTAAAACTAGAGAATTTGAACATAATATTAAACCACAAATGGAACTGAACTAAAATCAAAGTCACTCAAATAAATAAATAAAAATTTAAGCCACAAAAAAAAAAAATCAGGCAAAAGGAGATATGTACATATGTAAAATAAAGTTCTATGTACAAATAAATACACACATTCAGGGACTCAAAAAACAGAATTTATGTTTACCTGATAAATTACTTTCTCCAACGGTGTGTCCGGTCCACGGCGTCATCCTTACTTGTGGGATATTCTCTTCCCCAACAGGAAATGGCAAAGAGCCCAGCAAAGCTGGTCACATGATCCCTCCTAGGCTCCGCCTACCCCAGTCATTCGACCGACGTTAAGGAGGAATATTTGCATAGGAGAAACCATATGGTACCGTGGTGACTGTAGTTAAAGAAAATAAATTATCAGACCTGATTAAAAAAACCAGGGCGGGCCGTGGACCGGACACACCGTTGGAGAAAGTAATTTATCAGGTAAACATAAATTCTGTTTTCTCCAACATAGGTGTGTCCGGTCCACGGCGTCATCCTTACTTGTGGGAACCAATACCAAAGCTTTAGGACACGGATGAAGGGAGGGAGCAAATCAGGTCACCTAAATGGAAGGCACCACGGCTTGCAAAACCTTTCTCCCAAAAATAGCCTCAGAAGAAGCAAAAGTATCAAACTTGTAAAATTTGGTAAAAGTGTGCAGTGAAGACCAAGTCGCTGCCCTACATATCTGATCAACAGAAGCCTCGTTCTTGAAGGCCCATGTGGAAGCCACAGCCCTAGTGGAATGAGCTGTGATTCTTTCGGAGGCTGCCGTCCGGCAGTCTCGTAAGCCAATCTGATGATGCTTTTAATCCAAAAAGAGAGAGAGGTAGAAGTTGCTTTTTGACCTCTCCTTTTACCGGAATAAACAACAAACAAGGAAGATGTTTGTCTAAAATCCTTTGTAGCATCTAAATAGAATTTTAGAGCGCGAACAACATCCAAATTGTGCAACAAACGTTCCTTCTTTGAAACTGGTTTCGGACACAGAGAAGGTACGATAATCTCCTGGTTAATGTTTTTGTTAGAAACAACTTTTGGAAGAAAACCAGGTTTAGTACGTAAAACCACCTTATCTGCATGGAACACCAGATAAGGAGGAGAACACTGCAGAGCAGATAATTCTGAAACTCTTCTAGCAGAAGAAATTGCAACTAAAAACAAAACTTTCCAAGATAATAACTTAATATCAACGGAATGCAAGGGTTCAAACGGAACCCCCTGAAGAACTGAAAGAACTAAATTGAGACTCCAAGGAGGAGTCAAAGGTTTGTAAACAGGCTTAATTCTAACCAGAGCCTGAACAAAGGCTTGAACATCTGGCACAGCTGCCAGCTTTTTGTGAAGTAACACAGACAAGGCAGAAATCTGTCCCTTCAGGGAACTTGCAGATAATCCTTTTCCAATCCTTCTTGAAGGAAGGATAGAATCCTAGGAATCTTAACCTTGTCCCAAGGGAATCCTTTAGATTCACACCAACAGATATATTTTTTCCAAATTTTGTGGTAAATCTTTCTAGTTACAGGCTTTCTGGCCTGAACAAGAGTATCGATAACAGAATCTGAGAACCCTCGCTTTCGATAAGATCAAGCGTTCAATCTCCAAGCAGTCAGCTGGAGTGAAACCAGATTCGGATGTTCGAACGGACCCTGAACAAGAAGGTCTCGTCTCAAAGGTAGCTTCCAAGGTGGAGCCGATGACATATTCACCAGATCTGCATACCAAGTCCTGCGTGGCCACGCAGGAGCTATCAAGATCACCGACGCCCTCTCCTGATTGATCCTGGCTACCAGCCTGGGGATGAGAGGAAACGGCGGGAACACATAAGCTAGTTTGAAGGTCCAAGGTGCTACTAGTGCATCCACTAGAGCCGCCTTGGGATCCCTGGATCTGGACCCGTAGCAAGGAACTTTGAAGTTCTGACGAGAGGCCATCAGATCCATGTCTGGAATGCCCCACAGCTGAGTGACTTGGGCAAAGATTTCCGGATGGAGTTCCCACTCCCCCGGATGCAATGTCTGACGACTCAGAAAATCCGCTTCCCAATTTTCCACTCCTGGGATGTGGATAGCAGACAGGTGGCAGGAGTGAGACTCCGCCCATAGAATGATTTTGGTCACTTCTTCCATCGCTAGGGAACTCCTTGTTCCCCCCTGATGGTTGATGTACGCAACAGTTGTCATGTTGTCTGATTGAAACCGTATGAACTTGGCCCTCGCTAGCTGAGGCCAAGCCTTGAGAGCATTGAATATCGCTCTCAGTTCCAGAATATTTATCGGTAGAAGAGATTCTTCCCGAGACCAAAGACCCTGAGCTTTCAGGGATCCCCAGACCGCGCCCCAGCCCATCAGACTGGCGTCGGTCGTGACAATGACCCACTCTGGTCTGCGGAATGTCATCCCTTGTGACAGGTTGTCCAGGGACAGCCACCAACGGAGTGAGTCTCTGGTCCTCTGATTTACTTGTATCTTCGGAGACAAGTCTGTATAGTCCCCATTCCACTGACTGAGCATGCACAGTTGTAATGGTCTTAGATGAATGCGCTGCAAAAGGAACTATGTCCATTGCCGCTACCATCAACCCGATCACTTCCATGCACTGAGCTATGGAAGGAAGAGGAACGGAATGAAGTATCCGACAAGAGTCTAGAAGTTTTGTTTTTCTGGCCTCTGTCAGAAAAATCCTCATTTCTAAGGAGTCTATTATTGTTCCCAAGAAGGGAACCCTTGTTGACGGAGATAGAGAACTCTTTTCCACGTTCACTTTCCATCCGTGAGATCTGAGAAAGGCCAGGACAATGTCCGTGTGAGCCTTTGCTTGAGGAAGGGACGACGCTTGAATCAGAATGTCGTCCAAGTAAGGTACTACAGCAATGCCCCTTGGTCTTAGCACAGCTAGAAGGGACCCTAGTACCTTTGTGAAAATCCTTGGAGCAGTGGCTAATCCGAAAGGAAAGCGCCACGAACTGGTAATGTGTGTCCAGGAATGCGAACCTTAGGAACCGATGATGTTCCTTGTGGATAGGAATATGTAGATACGCATCCTTGAAATCCACCGTGGTCATGAATTGACCTTCCTGGATGGAAGGAAGAATAGTTCGAATGGTTTCCATCTTGAACGATGGAACCTTGAGAAACTTGTTTAAGATCTTGAGATCTAAGATTGGTCTGAACGTTCCCTCTTTTTTGGGAACTATGAACAGATTGGAGTAGAACCCCATCCCTTGTTCTCTTAATGGAACAGGATGAATCACTCCCATTTTTAACAGGTCTTCTACACAATGTAAGAATGCCTGTCTTTTTATGTGGTCTGAAGACAACTGAGACCTGTGGAACCTCCCCCTTGGGGGAAGTCCCTTGAATTCCAGAAGATAACCTTGGGAGACTATTTCTAGCGCCCAAGGATCCAGAACATCTCTTGCCCAAGCCTGAGCGAAGAGAGAGAGTCTGCCCCCCACCAGATCCGGTCCCGGATCGGGGGCCAACATTTCATGCTGTCTTGGTAGCAGTGGCAGGTTTCTTGGCCTGCTTTCCCTTGTTCCAGCCTTGCATTGGTCTCCAAGCTGGCTTGGCTTGAGAAGTATTACCCTCTTGCTTAGAGGACGTAGCACCTTGGGCTGGTCCGTTTCTGCGAAAGGGACGAAAATTAGGTTTATTTTTTGCCTTGAAAGGCCGATCCTGAGGAAGGGCGTGGCCCTTACCCCCAGTGATATCAGAGATAATCTCTTTCAAGTCAGGGCCAAACAGCGTTTTCCCCTTGAAAGGAATGTTAAGTAGCTTGTTCTTGGAAGACGCATCAGCCGACCAAGATTTCAACCAAAGCGCTCTGCGCGCCACAATAGCAAACCCAGAATTCTTAGCCGCTAACCTAGCCAATTGCAAAGTGGCGTCTAGGGTGAAAGAATTAGCCAATTTGAGAGCATTGATTCTGTCCATAATCTCCTCATAAGGAGGAGAATCACTATCGACCGCCTTTATCAGCTCATCGAACCAGAAACATGCGGCTGTAGCGACAGGGACAATGCATGAAATTGGTTGTAGAAGGTAACCTTGCTGAACAAACATCTTTTAAGCAAACCTTCTAATTTTTTATCCATAGGATCTTTGAAAGCACAACTATCCTCTATGGGTATAGTGGTGCGTTTGTTTAAAGTGGAAACCGCTCCCTCGACCTTGGGGACTGTCTGCCATAAGTCCTTTCTGGGGTCGACCATAGGAAACAATTTTTTAAATATGGGGGGAGGGACGAAAGGAATACCGGGCCTTTCCCATTCTTTACTAACAATGTACGCCACCTGCTTGGGATATAGGAAAAGCTTCGGGGGGCCCCGGGCCTCTAAGAACTTTTCCATTTTACATAGTGGTTCTGGAATGACCAGATAATCACAATCATCCAAATTGGATAACACCTCCTTAAGCAGAGCGCGGAGATGTTCCAACTTAAATTTAAAATTAATCACATCAGGTTCAGCTTGTTGAGAAATGTTTCCTGAATCTGAAATTTCTCCCTCAGACAAAACCTCCCTGGCCCCCTCAGACTGGTGTAGGGGCCCTTCAGAAACCATATCATCAGCGTTCTCATGCTCTACAGAATTTCTAAACAGAGCAGTCGCGCTTTCGCTGATAAGTGGGCATATTGGCTAAAATGTTTTTGATAGAATTATCCATTACAGCCGTTAAATGTTGCATAGTAAGGAGTATTGGCGCACTAGATGTACTAGGGGCCTCCTGTATGGGCAAGACTGGTGTAGACGAAGTAGGGGATGATGCAGTACCATGCTTACTCCCCTCACTTGAGGAATCATCTTGGGCATCATTGTCATTATCACATAAATCACATTTATTTAAATGAATAGGAATTCTGGCTTCCCCACATTCAGAACACAGTCTATCTGGTAGTTCAGACATGTTAAACAGGCATAAACTTGATAACAAAGTACAAAAAACGTTTTAAAATAAAACCGTTACTGTCACTTTAAATTTTAAACTGAACACACTTTATTACTGCAATTGCGAAAAAACATGAAGGAATTGTTCAAAATTCACCAAATTTTCACCACAGTGTCTTAAAGCCTTAAAAGTATTGCACACCAAATTTGGAAGCTTTAACCCTTAAAATAACGGAACCGGAGCCGTTTTGAACTTTAACCCCTTTACAGTCCCTGGTATCTGCTTTGCTGAGACCCAACCAAGCCCAAAGGGGAATACGATACCAAATGACGCCTTCAGAAAGTCTTTTCTAAGTATCAGAGCTCCTCTCACATGCGACTGCATGCCATGCCTGTCTCAAAAACAAGTGCGCAACACCGGCGCGAAAATGAGGCTCTGACTATGCTTTGGGAAAGCCCCTAAAGAATAAGGTGTCAAAAACAGTGCCTGCCGATATTATTATATCAAAATACCCAGATAAAATGATTCCTCAAGGCTAAATATGTGTTAATAATGAATCGATTTAGCCCAGAAAAAGTCTACAGTCTTAATAAGCCCTTGTGAAGCCCTTATTTACTATCTTAATAAACATGGCTTACCGGATCCCATAGGGAAAATGACAGCTTCCAGCATTACATCGTCTTGTTAGAATGTGTCATACCTCAAGCAGCAAGAGACTGCACACTGTTCCCCCAACTGAAGTTAATTGCTCTCAACAGTCCTGTGTGGAACAGCCATGGATTTTAGTGACGGTTGCTAAAATCATTTTCCTCATACAAACAGAAATCTTCATCTCTTTTCTGTTTCTGAGTAAATAGTACATACCAGCACTATTTTAAAATAACAAACTCTTGATTGAATAATAAAAACTACAGTTAAACACTAAAAAACTCTAAGCCATCTCCGTGGAGATGTTGCCTGTACAACGGCAAAGAGAATGACTGGGGTAGGCGGAGCCTAGGAGGGATCATGTGACCAGCTTTGCTGGGCTCTTTGCCATTTCCTGTTGGGGAAGAGAATATCCCACAAGTAAGGATGACGCCGTGGACCGGACACACCTATGTTGGAGAAATGTAAATAACTACAACAAAATAAATAAAAAGCACTAGTCAGTAGGGATGGACAAATGTGCCGACAGTGTAAATTAGTTTGGAAGAATGAATAGTCCTGTAGACATTTGTTTTGGACAAATTTCTGGTTTTCGATTGTTACTTTCATTTTTTAATGTTCAAAATTACATTGACTATACATATTCAAAATTTCAAATGTAACATTTGATTTAACAAATGCTATTCAGAAGTTCAATACTTCATGTGTTTGGGTATTTAGTAAATGGATACATAATAGATACAAAATATATTAATTTGAATGTTTCTATTTCGAATATCACATTTAAAGAGAGCATTAGAAATACTATTACAAATATATCAATTCAATTTTTTAAAATTAGAATTTTGTATAATTTGAATTTAATTATTAGAACATTTTAAATAAATTAATTTAATTATAAAGCATTAGAAATACCAATACATTAAACAAAATGTTAAAATGTTGTAAAAACATTCAAAATGTGAAACAAACGTGTCAAAATTTGCTTAATTTGTCGAATGTTGCAAACATTTGCCCATACCTACTAGTCAGGTGAGAGAAATAGTTGTCCATAAGACAACAGCATTTATTTATCATCATTTATTGAGCATCAGTTATGCACCTATACATAGAGGACGAAACCCTTGACTGTCCTTAAAAACACAAAATGAATCATTTGGCTGCCATAAACAGACAGAAAAACACACAGCAAATTAACAATAATGAAGCAACCTGAACCAACTTTCAATATACTAATAATATATGACATGTTAATTTAAACACTTTAAGATTATAATAATAAAAATCGTTTATAATATATAAAAAAAAAAAAAACTACAATATACTTTTATTATTCATTTTGACCTTTTTTCCTGTAATTCCATTCTGAATTGTAAGATTTTCAGTTCCTGTTAGAAATGGAAGTGCAGAACACTGTTCTATTCCACACAGCCATTGGCTGCACAGTCTTGTGACCTGTTTATAACTCTCTAATTGGTCACAGCAGAGAAGGTAACTTAAGTTACAACATGGCAGCTCCATTGTTTTATAGACACTACAAATGTTACTTATTTTGTCAATATTTAAATAGCTAATGAAACTTTAAAAAAAACACATCTACGTGTTCTTTTCAGACTAATCTTTTATATTTCACACACAGCTCTGTAAAACGATCTCAGGAGCATATTTCACAGAGCTGTGTGTGAAATATTTAGCTCGGTGTCTGCAGAATTCTGTAGTGAGGGACAGAGTAACATACGTGGAACATATAAGGAGAAATGGCTGAATGCTGTTAGTTTATATCGGCAGCTTTTCTAATGTTCAAACATTACACAGACAGCTCCAGCTTGAAGGCTGGCTGTGAGGGGAAAAACCCTTGCTCTCTAGTTAGTGTGTATGACGTACGTACAGGTAGCCCTCAGTTTCCGCCGGGGTTAGGTTCCAGAAGGAATGGTTGTAAATCGAAACCGTTGTAAATTGAAACCAGTTTATAATGTAAGTCAATGGGAAGTGAGGTAGATAGGTTCCAGGCCCCTCTCAAAATTGTCATAAGTAACACCCAATACATTATTTTAAAAGCTTTGAAATGAAGACTTTAAATGCTAGACAGCATTATAAACCTAATAAAATAATCACACAACACAGAATATATAATTAAACTGAGTTAAATGAACAAAAACATTTGCTAAATAGCATAATAAACCTAATAAAATACAGGAAGCCCTCAGTTTACGCCGGGGTTAGGTTCCAGAAGGAATGGTTGTAAATCGAAACCGTTGTAAATTGAAACCCAGTTTATAATGTAGTCAATGGGAAGTGAGGGAGTTAGGTTCCAGGCCCCTCTCAAAATTGTCATAAGTAACACCTAGTACATTATTTTTAAAAGCTTTGAAATGAAGACTTTAAATGCTAAACAGCATTATATACCTAATAAAATAATCACACAACACAGACTTCACTTGCATTTTTCTGCAAACAGTTTCTTTCTATGCATTCCAATCTGGACTGATTTATAGACAGGAAGATCTTGTTCCTTTGAAATCTGCTCAGTAGCTCAGGTCTGGTTAAACTGATTAATTTCAGCTTGTTTGGCTTGCTGCAAAACAAGCGGACAGCTCCACCTACTGGCTATTTTAATAAATGCACTGCTTCTCAATGCTTTTCAATAGCAGTCACATGACTGGAAAAAAAAGGTTGTTATTCTGAAACGGTGTAAATTGAACCGTTGTAAAACGAGGGCCACCTGTAAAAGCACAACACAGACTTCACTTGCATTTTTCTGCAAACAGTTCTTTCTATGCATTTCCAATCTGGACTGAATTATAGACAGAAGATCTTGTTCCTTTGAAATCTGCTCAATAGCTCAGGTCTGGTTAAACTGATAAATATCAGCTTGCTTGGCTTTGCTGCAACACAAGCAGACAGCTCCCCCTACTGGCTATTTTTAATAAATGCACTGCTTCTCAATGCTTTTCAATAGCAGTCACATGACTGGAAACAAAGGTTGTTATTCTGAAAACGGTGTAAATTGAACCGTTGTAAAACGAGGGCCATCTGTATTCATATGCAGTGAAAGCACTGCGAGGTTTATCATTTTTTAGAAGGCTTTAGCAGAAAAATTACTAATACATATCAATTACAAACGTTATCTTTTTTTTTATGTTTTATTTTATATGCCCATACTTTTTTGGGTGTATAATGTCCCTTTAAGTTTCATCAAACATGTGTGGTTATTGTGTGAAATATACATTCATTCATTGTATTATTGTACCAGTATATAAGTTTGTACAGTACAAATGCACACTAGATGTAATGTCCCTTTAAAGGAACAGCACACCTTGAGATTTCTTTTTATATATACATTGTTTAGCTATGCATAATGAAACATTGCAATATACTTTCATTATTTATGCCCCACCCCTTCATCTATCTATTTTAAAGGGATATTAAACACAAATGTTTTCTTCAGGATTCAGAAAGAGAGCACAATTTTAAACAGCATTCCAATTTACTTCTATTATCTAATTTGCTTCATTCTTTGGATATCCTTTGTTAAATAAATAGCAGTGCACATTGGTGAGCCAATCAAATGAGATATCTATGTGCAACCACCAATCAGCAGCTACTGAGCCTATCTAGATATGTTTTTCAGGAAAGAATATCAAGAGAATGAAGCAAATTAGATAATAGAAGTAAATTAGAAAGCTGTTTAAAATTGTATTATCTATCTTAATCATGAAAGCAATAATTTGGGTTTAATGTCCCTTTAAATCTTGTGGTATGCATATTCAGTGTGCCACAACTTTGTGAATGCTTTGAGTTCTGCCCAAAAAAACATTGATCAGGATCTACTCCAAGGATCTCTAAGTGCTAATCAGTAGAATGGGCAACAGATCTCTGTGTTATCTTAGAAATCATAAAATGCTGTCAAGGCTTCAGTCAAACATTTTAAAACTCATCTTAGACAAACACGTTAATTGTTTTTAAACTCATACACTTTAAAATATGCATTAATCTGTTGCCATAGCTCCCTCTGTCCTGTCACGTATGTATCAGTGTTAATCATTGCGTTTAACTTGAATGGAATAAAGATTTTTATATTTTTAAACAAGCTCTTGCTTGGACTGCTGCCTGGAACACTGCGTCTTTGTTTAGCATAACCCTTGTTCTAGATTTAAGACATTGCCCTGTACGCAGTCTGTTATGATAGTAAACACAGATTTGGGGGAATATGGCATCTGATATTGTTTAGGGCTACTGATTAATTAAAGGGACATGAAACATTTTTCTTTCACAATTCAGATAGTGCATGCAATTTTAAAGGGAAATGAAACCCAAATTTTTTCTATCTTGGTTCAGATAGAGAATACAATTTTAAACAACTTTCTAATTCACTTCTATTATCAAATCTGTTTTATTATCTTGGTATCATTTGTTGAAGGAGCAGCAATGCACTACTGGTTTCTAACTGAACACATGGGTGAGCCAATCACAATCAATATATTTATGCAGTCACCAATCAACAGCTAGAACCTATGATCTCTGCTGCTCCTGAGCTTTCCTAGTTAAACTTTTCAGCAAAGGATAACAAGGAGAAGGATGCAAATTAAATAATAGATGTAAATTGGAACATTGTTTAAAATTGTATTCTCTATCTGAATCATGAAAGAAATGTTTTGGGTTTCATGTCCCTTTAAATAACATTCCAATTTAATTCTATTTTCAAATGTGTGTCAAATAACCTAGGTTCCAGAATGGCAGCTCGCATTAATTATAGAGATGTGCAATAAATGTATTTAGCTTTTAATGTCTATTTAGGTGTTCAAAATAAATTAAACTTTTCCCTATCGCTTTACAGTAATGATAATCATCTAAAATGTTTTTTTTATGTATGCATTTAGATACATTCTATTGTGTAGTAGGGGCTTTTTTTGGGGGGGTGGGAGGGGGGAATGAACAGTGATTGCTGAAAGTCGCTTATTTTTATAGTACTAGCAAAAAGCTGAAAAAATAATGCAGACATGCAAAGTAGCAGCCTTTGAGGTTTGTGGAAGTTCTAGCCCCAAATGTTGGTCTGTATTGCAACTGTAAGCAAGGAGGGTAAAGAGTAAATACATTCCATTACGTTAACGGACTGCAGCAAGGGTAACCGTGAGAGAGACAATGTCAAGGGGGGAAAGATTGTATATAAAGCAGCATTTATATCTGTTGCGCATGAATTAAAGTGATGTAATTTAGAATGCACCTGCTCATCTGTATCTCATTCATAATTCAAGAGCCTTATTAGCTACAGATTGTAACAATGCTTTGAGTGCTAAACCATTTCCCACCTGGGTGCTAAGCTGGATTTAAAGGGACACTGAACCCAAATTTTTTTCTTTTGTGATTCAGATAGAGCATACAATTTTAAGCAACTTTCTAATTTACTCCTATAATCACATTTTATTCATTCTCTTGGTATCTTTATTTGAAAAGCAAAAATGTAATTTTAGATGCCGGCCCATTTTTGGTAAACATGGGTTATTTTTGCCGATTGGTGGATAAATTCACCCACCAATAAACAAGTGCTGTCCAGGGTACTGAACCACAAATTGGCCGGCTCCTTAGCTTAGATGCCTTCTTTTTCAAATAAAGATAGCAAGAGAATGAAGAAAAATTGATAATAGGAGTAAATTAGAAAGTTGCTTAAAATTGCATGCTCTATCTGAATCACAAAATAAAAAACATTTGGGTTCAGTGTCCCTTTAAGCTTTTTTTTTACTATTTTTAAATATACTGTATATTTATTTATTTATTTTTTACTTTTTTCCAGATCCCCAAGACTTATATAGTTTGAGAAGTTAGGCGATTACCTTTTCCAACGGTGGGTCTTGGGGATCTGTAGCTGCTTAGATGCCCGAGATACAGGCTTCTAAGCAGGATGCTCCCTTTCCCTATAATGTGCATTTTAAATTTTAAATAAAGTTGACTACGGTGACGTCATTACACATGACGTCACCGTGCAAAACAGAAAGCCCCAGCGATGCCTGAGTCACTATACAGGCCTGATCACCAGGGTGGGAGTCGATGGGAGCCCCCAGATTGGCCCTCAAGGTGGGGTGAGTGCTAGGCGACGGCTGACGGCCGTCAGCACCTGACTGGCAAAATTTTCGATGGGCTCAGAGCCATTGTTAGCACTCAAGGGGTTTAAAGCTTTCCCCCTATAACAGTTGTAGAGAAAAAATAAATATTCTAAAATAATGTCATATTGGATACAGAACCTTTGAACTAAAGCTATGTTGTCAAGTAAGTCATAATCCACTGCATTCTCTCTGCAGCCCACACAAATCAACATGAGACTGCGTGCAACCTAAATAGATGCACATATAGTGTCTCTGTGTCTAGCTTTGATTGAGTGTAGGTATTATTTGTACCAGTATCTATATCAGTGGTCTCAAAGTACCGGCCCCAGGGCCATATGCGGCCCTCAAGATAGTTTCATCTGGCCCTCCCTTGTTTAATAGGGTACATTCAAAAGATAAACATAAAGGACAAGTGTCCTGTGTGAGACTCCCACCATGCACTGCTTGGATAAATGTCACTTTTTACACTGTTATACAGTCCAGAATGATCACTTGGCACTCACAAGATAATATTGACAACTGTGCATGTCTATTGGTGGGCTACAACATGCACTACTATTTGGGTTATATGTCACTTCAAGTTCTTAGTATTATCCAGATTCTGGGAGTTCAAGTGGCCCCAGGGGAGAAGAAACATTTGGCCAGTGGCCCCTAGATACATTGAGCTTCATACCCCTGATATAAATGTAGTTGTATCTGGATTAAATGAGTCGGTTACCTTTCCTTCAACAGACAAACACTGTGTTTACTGCAGGATATAAAAAGATCATTGTCTGTTTTGGAAAATTTAGATTTTAAAATAAGGACATGAAATTCAAAATATTTTTTTTTATGGGAACTTTTAGGAGTATTCAAACTTAAGGATAACTTACAATGTACTTCTGTAATCAAATGTACTTTGTTCTTAGCATCATCCTTTGTTGAAAAGATGCAGCAATATACTACTAGGAGACAGCTGTCAATATGTTCAGCGACTCCCAGTAGTTGCTGGGAGCTAGCAGCTCACACCTTGGATGTCTTTTGTTGTAAACTAGATCTAGAAGTAAATTGGGAAAGTGGTTTTAAAACAATTTCCTCTGTCTGAATAATGGATTTTTTTTTTATTTCATGTCCTTTTAATGTATATAAATAGATTTGAAGAATAGTAAATGCAGGCTAGACTTTGAAAAATAATGTTTGTTATATGTGCTTGTGATCCAGTAGTTTGTAATGTAGATATGACCCTCCAGGTCTACAAGCAAGAAATACCAAAACCCAGAAAAGCAGGTTTGTAAAATAACCTCATATTTTAACAAGTTCGCTTAGCTTGCAAATTATGTTACAGCACAACACACAAAAATCTTCATTCAGGAAGGCAAACTAAGAACATTAAAAAAATGTAGCATATATATACGGAATGTAATCCTTACAAATGCATCTGAAATGTAAACCACTTGCAGTCAAAGCGTAATAGATGGAATTAAATTACATTGCAGAGCAGTTTAATCATATGAGTTCAAAAGGCTTGGGCAATTTATTAAGCATATTTTAACATTTTCTATGCATCTGGTTTAGCCTAGTTTAACCTATATTAATGAACATGTGATCATTCGTTCCAGTTGTGTGTTTTATATATATTTTTAAATGTTGTATTTTGCCCCCAAAATCAACTTCACCCCAGCAGTGATTTCATACCTTCTCCCAGCTGATAAGTGGCAAAAACCATGAAACAGTCTGTCCTGGGGATGGTTATGAATCACTGCACTAACCCTAGCTAAGTTTATAAGCTGTGTGAACAGCGATGCTTTGGCATAAAGGGAATCTGCTGAAAAGCAGACATGAAGTAAAAAGGTGTGTCATTGTGAACCTAATTTTGCATATAGCTCTAGCCTAAATCCGGTTGCTGCATTGGAAGACAATGTAATTCAGAGGTTTTCTGTGGGAAAAACAGCCTTCTGGCCTGTCTAGATTTGTTAATGAACTACACAATGAGTTATACTCTCTCTCCTCTCCCTCTATTTAATGTTTACACATGTGCAAAAAATTAATTTTGTTATTTACTAAATAAATCATGAATGTGTGTGATTAATATTATCCAAAATGGTGTTTATTTAGTGCTTCTAACTTTGTGGCACAGTTTGGGGGAGGTACCTTTCCTGTTCCAGCATGACTGTGTCCTGTGTGCACAAGAGTGAGGGCCAAATAAGGAATGGTGTTGACAAATTTGGGGTGGAGTAACTGAAAAGCCTTGAAACTCAACCCCACCTTTAGGATGAATTGGAACGCCAATTTTCTTTTGGCTGAATGATCACAAATTCCAATAAATACGCTCCACAATATTGTGGAAAGCATTCCCAGAAGAGTTGCAGCTATTGTAGCCGCAATGGGGAGCCAACTCCATAGTAATCTCACAAGACCGACAACAAGGAAAGGCAGTGCGCAGGATTCCACTCACACCAAACGGAAATGTTTGCACAGTCAAATCAGCCGCCTTCACGCTGACTGAATCCAGGCATAACACGCTCACAACTCACTGCTTGACTGTCTCCTGCTGATGATGTCATCATCCGGTGCCACTCCTGGAGCGCGTCCATCAAATGCCCTTCTCCAAAAGAACACAAAACAAACAAGGGAAGGCACCCGGTCTCCAACAATCACAGGACACTTGGAACAGGACCAGGACACTCGCATCAAGTAAAAGCAATAGTAGTTTATTGACATCAGAGTGTACATATC
>NC_069509.1:84351527-84376147 GCF_027579735.1 Bombina bombina | reverse complement strand
TTCTGCCTTGTCTGTGTTACTTCACACAAAAGCTGGCAGCTGTGCCAGATGTTCTAGCCTTTGTTCAGGCTCTGGTTAGAATTAAGCCTGTTTACAAACCTTTGACTCCTCCTTGGAGTCTCAACCTAGTTCTTTCAGTTCTTCAGGGGGTTCCGTTTGAACCCTTACATTCCGTTGATATTAAGTTATTATCTTGGAAAGTTTTGTTTTGGTTGCAATTTCTTCTGCTAGAAGAGTTTCAGAATTATCTGCTCTGCAGTGTTCTTCTCCTTATCTGGAGTTCCATGCAGATAAGGTGGTTTTGCGTACTAAACCTGGTTTTCTTCCAAAAGTTGTTTCTAACAAAAACATTAACCAGGAGATAGTTGTGCCTTCTTTGTGTCCTAATCCAGTTTCAAAGAAGGAACGTTTGTTGCACAACTTGGATGTAGTTCGTGCTCTCAAATTTTACTTAGCAGCTACTAAGGATTTCAGACAAACTTTGTCTCTGTTTGTTGTTTATTCTGGTAAAAGGAGAGGTCTAAAAGCAACTTCTACCTCTCTCTCCTTCTGGATTAAAAGCATTATCCGATTGGCTTATGAGACTGCCGGACGGCAGCCTCCTGAAAGAATCACAGCTCACTCCACTAGGGCTGTGGCTTCCACATGGGCCTTCAAGAACGAGGCTTCTGTTGATCAGATATGTAAGGCAGCGACTTGGTCTTCACTGCACACTTTTTCTAAATTTTACAAATTTGATACTTTTGCTTCTTCTGAGGCTATTTTTGGGAGAAAGGTTTTGCAAGCCGTGGTGCCTTCCATTTAGGTGACCTGATTTGCTCCCTCCCTTCATCCGTGTCCTAAAGCTTTGGTATTGGTTCCCACAAGTAAGGATGACGCCGTGGACCGGACACACCTATGTTGGAGAAAACAGAATTTATGTTTACCTGATAAATTACTTTCTCCAACGGTGTGTCCGGTCCACGGCCCGCCCTGGTTTTTTTAATCAGGTCTGATAATTTATTTTCTTTAACTACAGTCACCACGGTAACATATGGTTTCTCCTATGCAAATATTCCTCCTTAACGTCGGTCGAATGACTGGGGTAGGCGGAGCCTAGGAGGGATCATGTGACCAGCTTTGCTGGGCTCTTTGCCATTTCCTGTTGGGGAAGAGAATATCCCACAAGTAAGGATGACGCCGTGGACCGGACACACCGTTGGAGAAAGTAATTTATCAGGTAAACATAAATTCTGTTTTTAATATAGATCATACAACTATTTTTATACTTTTGAAGTATATTTATTAGCATATTCAATATTAACACTTTTTACCAAGCAAAACTGTAATTATTTATTATTTTTGTACCAGTCTAATTAACAAAATTATATCAGAACATTTTATAATCATATGTTAATAAAATCTATTTGTTATTGGTGTTGACAGAAGCTCATTTAGAAAGACAATCATGGTGTTTTGGCATTCTGTAAGTGTTATATCATAGATGATAGCACAATACATTTTTGTGATTTCAAGCAATATATCCTGTGATACTGGGCTGGCACTAATTATCTCAGACAATAAGCACTGTGATATTATTGTGACACTGGCACCAATTATCTCAGACAATAAGCACTGTGATATTACTGTGACACTGGCACCAAGCATCTCAGACAATAAGCACTGTGATATTACTGTGACACTGGCACCAAGTATCTCAGACAATAAGCACTGTGATATTATTGTGACACTGGCACCAATTATCTCAGACAATAAGCACTGTGATATTACTGTGACACTGGCACCAAGTATCTCAGACAATAAGCACTGTGATATTACTGTGACACTGGCACCAATTATCTCAGACAATAAGCACTGTGATATTACTGTGACACTGGCACCAATTATCTCAGACAATAAGCACTGTGATATTACTGTGACACTGGCACCAAGCATCTCAGACAATAAGCACTGTAATATTACTGTGACACTGGCACCAAGCATCTCAGACAATAAACACTGTGATATTACTGTGACACTGGCACCAAGCATCTCAGACAATACGCACTGTGATATTACTGTGACACTGGCACCAATTATCTCAGACAATAAACACTGTGATATTATTGTGACACTGGCACCAATTATCTCAGACAATAAGCACTGTGATATTATTGTGACACTGGCACCAATTATCTCAGACAATAAGCACTGTGATATTACTGTGACACTGGCACCAAGCATCTCAGACAATAAGCACTGTGATATTACTGTGACACTGGCACCAATTTTCTCAGACAATAAGCACTGTGATATTATTGTGACACTGGCACCAATTATCTCAGACAATAAGCACTGTGATATTATTGTGACACTGGCACCAATTATCTCAGACAATAAGCACTGTGATATTACTGTGACACTGGCACCAAGCATCTCAGACAATAAGCACTGTGATATTACTGTGACACTGGCACCAATTATCTGAGACAATAAGCACTGTGATATTACTGTCACAGTAATATCACAGTGCTTATTGTCTGAGCTAATTGGTGCCAGTGTCACATTAATATCACAGTGCTTATTATCTGTCTCAGATAATTTGTACCAGTGTCACAGTAATATCACAATGCTTATTGTCTGAGCTAATTGGTGCCAGTGTCACAGTAATATCACAGTGCTTATTGTCTGTCCAGGGGCAAAGCTACAGGGGGTGCTGAGGTCGCAATTGTGTTTGTTTGTGGAACCATCAAATTACAGACCTTGTTACTACAGCATGAGGGGAGGGGGTAAACAGTGTCACTATACAGTACCACTATATACAGTATGGGGGGGCAAGACTATAAAGTGACCACAGTAGTTTGTGACATAAAGTACTGGGGCTGGTAGGGTCAGGCCAGCCATCTCACCGGCAGATTACAGACTGTGTCACTGTCTCACTATATACAGTACTGGTGGGTTAAACAGTGTCACTATATACAGTAATAGGGGGGGTCAGACCATCTCACAGACAGTTCGCACAGGGTACCTCCTTTTGCAGACGTGATCTGATTCACATTTTTTTCTGTAATAAATGTTAAAAAAAAATAATAATATATGTTTAAAACTCACTTTTTTGGGTGGGGGGTGGGGGGGTGAGGGGCCCTTCTTAGATTCTTGCACCTGGGCCCTGTGGTTTCTAGTTACGCCTCTGCATGCAACCGGAGCGTAGAAGACTACTTCAACTTGTCTTGTTGTACTTGTTATCTATATTTGGCGGCGGCGCATCTTTTTAGGTAGGTCAGTGGTGGCGGGGTTGGGGTTCAGGTTGACTGACTCACTGTCTTCTTCTGTTGTTGTTGTGTGACAGTGACTGTGTTAACTTCGAAGTTCGAATCGACTATGTATTGTGATATAATAATTGTGATTACTATTAGATTGATTTAGATATGTGTCAGACTGTCAGTGGCGGTGGCGGGCCTCAGCCTTTTATAGTGACTCCTGTCCTCCTAAGCCTGCTGGGGCCCTGGGCCAATCTTTTATTTTAGGCGGCAGTGCGGCACTAAGTTGAAGTTAGATAACGTGAGTTGAAGTTGAACTTATACATTTATTACAACGAACTTGCAGCCTCGCTGCCAAAATAGTCAAGTGACTCAAGTCACTTCCCTTGACTATAGAGGCAGCGAGGCTGCAAGTTCGTTGTAATAAATGTATATCAAGTTGACAAGTTCAACTCAAGTTATCTAACTTCAACTTAGTGCCGCCTAAAAGAAAAGAAAAGATGGCCCAGGGCCCCAGCAGGCTCAGTCACACGACAAGGAAGTTGGTTTCTTATTCAAGCTGTTTCTTATTCGTGAAATTCTGTTTCTTATTCATGGAAGTTGGTTTCTTATTCAATTTTTTTTAAAATAAAAAAATAGGTTTTATTAAAATAATAATATGATTCATATAAATGTAGTTACACAGAGGTGGAATCTCTTTATATAACAGATATACAAACTTGAAAAAGGGCATACATTGGCACCACTACAAATATTACTATTTTGAATAAATAACATATATTTTCAAAGGGTTAATAACCATTGGGCCACTGATTTCACTATGAATATATACAGGGTAGATCCCCCTCCATGCCATGCAATTGTTTTTAGCCTGGCCCAATGGTGTTTTGGGCACAGAAATTGATGCCAATCCTGGCATAGGTGACATAATTCTCAATTTTGAATAAGTAACAGATATTTTCAAAGGGTTAATAACCATTGGGCCACTGATTTCACTATGAATATCTACAGGGTAGATCCCCCTCCATGCCATGCTATTGTTTTTAGCCTGGCCCAATGGTCATTAACCCTTTGAAAATATTGGTTACTTATTCAAAAATGAGAATTATGTCACCTATGCCAGGGTTGGCATCAATTTCTGTGCCCAAAACACCATTGGGCCAGGCTAAAAACAATTGCATGACATGGAAGAGGATCTGCCCTGTATATATTCAAAGTGAAATCAGTGGCCCAATGGTTATTAACCCTTTGAAAATATCTGTTACTTATTCAAAAATGAGAATTATGTCACCTATGCCAGTGTTGGCATCAATTTCTGTGCCCAAAACACCATTGGGCCAGGCTAAAAACAATTGCATGACATGGAGGGGGATCTACCCTGTATAAATTCATAGTGAAATCAGTGGCCCAATGGTTATTAACCCTTTGAAAATATCTGTTACTTATTCAAAAATGAGAATTATGTCACCTATGCCAGTGTTGGCATCAATTTCTGTGGCAAAAACACCATTGGGCCAGGCTAAAAACAATTGAATGACATGGAGGGGGAATGGGATCTACCCTGTGTAAAATCATAGTGAAATCAGTGGCCGAATGGTTATTAACCCTTTGAAAATATGTTATTTATTCAAAATAGTAATATTTGTAGTGGTGCCAACGTATGCCCTTTTTTCAAGTTTGTATATCTAATTGTTATATAAAGAGATTCCACCTCTGTGTAACTACATTATATGAATCATATTATTATTTTAATAAAACCTATTTTTTTATTTTAAAGTAAATTTAAAGCAGTCTGACAAAAAAATTGAATAAGAAACCAACTTCCATGAATAAGAAACAGAATTTCCCGAATAAGAAACAGCTTGAATAAGAAACCAACTTCCTTGTCGTCTCAGTCACTATAAAAGCTGTAGCCTGTTTTTGGTTATTTACTACTACTACTAGTAATAATTATTATTAAATCAAGTCACCTATTTTATGTAACCTCTCACCTATTGAGTCAGCTCAAGAGGGATCTTGGGGCTGCTAAGAACCCCAATAATTACTGAAATACCCCCAATTATCAATGGTGTCCAACTGTCCATATCCAAAAATTTGCAAGTCAATTTTTTGTTCTACCTAGGGAAGGCAAGATGTAAATGAGGAGAGGTGTATTTAAATAATAGGCAATATGTAGTGGAAATTATTGATACTAGTTATTTATTTGTCCAGTTTTTTAAAGTCCATAGGTTTAATTAATGT
Source organism: Bombina bombina (assembly GCF_027579735.1). Taxonomy (NCBI): domain Eukaryota; kingdom Metazoa; phylum Chordata; class Amphibia; order Anura; family Bombinatoridae; genus Bombina; species Bombina bombina. The sequence goes on along the minus strand of NC_069509.1, from coordinate 84,370,667 downwards.
AAAATATCTCATATGCATCACTGCATTACAAATATGGAGCAGAAGTAAATAAGTGGCAGTCAAGGGGGTCAAACTGCTGTTCATTTGTGGTGCAGAGTTTAGACTGCAGAGAGACAAAATGTTGATTTTTATGTTACTAGCAGCCATGGGGTAAAATGGCTGTCACTGCTCAATTGTGAAAAATATACCTGGTTAAATGAAGAGTGGGGGCTATTGGGAGTGAGCTTTGTGTGACTCTGAGTCTGACTTATAGTGAGTGACTGAGGCTGCCAATCTATTGAATCACATTCTTTTTTTTAGGTAGGTGGCGGCTGGCGGCACTTGATGAAGTTAGTTGATATTATTTATAACACACACACTTGTGTTCTTGTAGATTGTGGGGTGTCCAAACTTCTGTCTCAAAGGACCACAAAGTTTTCTCTTTTTTCTTTTTCTTCTTTTTGCTAAGATGGAGGTGAGATTTATTTCTAGATAGAAATAATACAACGTACAATAGATAGACATGTTACATTATTTTGGTTTGTATGTGTTGAACTTGCAACTAGATATTATGATAACTAATGTACTTGTGTTGTTGTAAAGGCAAAAACACACACAAATGTATACACACATATACATACACATGCAGATATACACTACACACACACACACATATCCTTTGAAAAGCATATCTAAATATGCTCTGTAGCTACTGAGCATATTTAGATATGAATTTCAACAAAGGATATCTGATTTCCTTCATTCTTTTGATATCCTTTGTTGAAAAGCATATCTAAATATGCTCAGTAGCTATTGAGCATATTTAGATATGCTTGTTCACAAAGGATATCAAAAGAATGAAGGAAATCAGATATCCTTTGTTGAAATTCATATCTAAATATGCTCGATAGCTTATAAGCATATTTAGATATGCTTTTCAACAAAGGATATCAAAAGAATGAAGAAAATCAGATATCCTTTGTTGAAAATCATATCTAAATATGCTCAGTAGATACTGAATGGTGGCTGCATATAGATATTGGCTCGCCCATGTGCAATTGCTATTTCTTCAACAAAGGATATCTAAAGAATGAAGGCGTATCCGATTCCTAGACACTGCCTCACCAGCCTCTGAAGTCACCGCACATCACTGATTTACATAGCTCATCATGGGACCTTATATTTTATATAAAGCAGCATGTATATAAGCATATACTTGCAAAGTTTGTGGTTAAATGGATATTAAGTGGTTAATAAACGCTAGATATAATAGTGTGTTCAAAGCAAAGATTAGCCTGAGAATAGTATGAAGATATACAGTATATTGGTTCTTTAAATATTGACGTCATAAGTGTAAAGTTTTAGTCACTATGAAGTTATGAGGTCATCATATTGAAAGCTTTTTTGTTTTGTTATTTAATCTCTTCTGATGAGGATGATTCGGAATAGATGGTGTGCAAACAATGTCTGTGTGCGTAATATAGCAATGTTAAAGAGCCATGATACCCAAATGTTGAAACACTTGAAAGTGATGCAGCATAGCTGTAAAAAGCTGACTAGAAAATATCACCTGAACATCTCTATGTAAAAAAGAAAGATATTTTACCTCAAAAGTTCCTCAGTAACCACATCCCATTGTAAAGGACTTAAAAGCAGCAAATCAGTATGTCTGTCCCGGGACAGCTAAGGGATTGAGCCTCGTGCACACTCATGTTATTTCCCTATTCAGTTGAAGGAAGTTTACTATGAAATCTCATGAGATCACAGTAAAATAGTTCATGACCTCAGCACTGCTGATTGGCTGCTGTTCATTTCTTCATTTTTTCTTTTCTCTTGTTAAGTGTATCCAGTCCACGGATCATCCATTACTTGTGGGATATTCTCCTTCCCAACAGGAAGTTGCAAGAGGATCACCCACAGCAGAGCTGCTATATAGCTCCTCCCCTCACTGCCATATCCAGTCATTCTCTTGCAACTCTCAACTAAGATGGAGGTCGTAAGAGGACTGTGGTGTTTTATACTTAGTTTATTTCTTCAATCAAAAGTTTGTTATTTTTAAATGGTACCGGAGTGTACTGTTTATCTCAGGCAGTATTTAGAAGAAGAATCTGCCTGTGTTTTCTATGATCTTAGCAGAAGTAACTAAGATCCTTTGCTGTTCTCACATATTCTGAGGAGTGAGGTAACTTCAGAGGGGGAATAGCGTGCAGGTTTTCCTGTAATAAGGTATGTGCAGTTAAAATATTTTTCTAGGGATGGAATTTGCTAGAAAATGCTGCTGATACCGAAGTAATGTAAGTAAAGCCTTAAATGCAGTGATAGCGACTGGTATCAGGCTTATTAATAGAGATACATACTCTTATAAAAGTGTATTTTAAAACGTTTGCTGGCATGTTTAATCGTTTTTTGCATATGTTTGGTGATACAACTTATTGGGGCCTAGTTTTTTCCACATGGCTGGCTTGAATTTTGCCTAGAAACAGTAACCTGAGGCTTCCCACTGTTGTAATATGAGTGGGAGGGGCCTATTTTGGCGTTTTTTTTGCACAGCAAAAATTACAGACACAGACATCCAGCTTCTTCCTGCATGATCCAGGACTTCTCTGAAGGGCTCAAAAGGCTTCAAAAGTCGTATTGAGGGAGGTAAAAAGCCACAGTAGAGCTGTGGCAGTTGTTGTGACTGTTTAAAAAACGTTTTTGTCATTTGTTATTCCGTTTTTGGTATTAAGGGGTTAATCATCCATTTGCAAGTGGGTGCAATGCTCTGCTAACTTATTACATACACTGTAAAAATTTCGTTAGTGTAACTGCATTTTTTCACTGTTATTTCAAAATTTGGGAAAATTTGTGTTTCTTAAAGGCGCAGTAACGTTTTTTTATATTGCTTGTAAACTTGTTTTAAAGTGTTTTCCAAGCTTGCTAGTCTCATTGCTAATCTGTTTAAACATGTCTGACACAGAGGAACCTACTTGTTCAATATGTTTGAAAGCCATGGTGGAGCCCCATAGGAGAATGTGTACTAAATGTATTGATTTCACCTTAAACAGTAAAGATCAGTCTTTATCTATAAAAGAATTATCACCAGAGGGTTCTGTCGAGGGGGAAGTTATGCCGACTAACTCTCCCCACGTGTCAGACCCTTCGCCTCCCGCTCAGGGGACGCACGCTAATATGGCGCCAATTACATCAGGGACGCCCATAGCGATTACCTTGCAGGACATGGCTGCAATCATGAATAATACCCTGTCAGAGGTATTATCTAGATTGCCTGAATTAAGAGGCAAGCGCGATAGCTCTGGGGTTAGGAGAGATACAGAGCGCGCAAATGCTGTTAGAGCCATGTCTGATACTGCGTCACAGTATGCAGAACATGAGGACGGAGAGCTTCAGTCTGTGGGTGACATCTCTGACTCGGGGAAACCTGATTTAGAGATTTCTAATTTTAAATTTAACCTTGAGAACCTCCGTGTATTGCTTGGGGAGGTATTAGCTGCTCTGAATGACTGTAACACAGTTGCAATTCCAGAGAAATTGTGTAGGCTGGATAGATACTATGCTGTGCCGGTGTGTATTGACGTTTTTCCTATACCTAAAAGGCTTACAGAAATTATTAGCAAGGAGTGGGATAGACCCGGTGTGCCCTTTTCCCCACCTCCTATATTTAGAAAAATGTTTCCAATAGACGCCACTACATGGGACTTATGGCAGACGGTCCCTAAGGTGGAGGGAGCAGTTTCTACTTTAGCAAAGCGTACCACTATCCCGGTTGAGGACAGTTGTGCTTTTTCAGATCCAATGGATAAAAAATTAGGTTACCTTAACAAAATATTTATTCAACAAGGTTTTATTTTACAGCCCCTTGCATGCATTGCGCCTGTCACTGCTGCGGCGGCATTCTGGTTTGAGGCCCTGGAAGAGGCCATCCATACAGCTCCATTGACTGAAATTGTTGACAAGCTTAGAACTCTTAAGCTAGCTAACTCATTTGTTTCTGATGCCATTGTTCATTTGACTAAACTAACGGCTAAGAATTCCGGATTCGCCATCCAGGCGCGTAGGGCGCTATGGCTTAAATCCTGGTCAGCTGACGTGACTTCAAAGTCTAAATTACTCAACATTCCTTTCAAGGGGCAGACCTTATTGGGGCCTGGCTTGAAGGAAATTATTGCTGACATTACTGGAGGCAAGGGTCATACCCTTCCTCAGGACAGGGCCAAATCAAAGGCAAAACAGTCTAATTTTCGTGCCTTTCGAAATTTCAAGGCAGGAGCAGCATCAACTTCCTCCGCTTCAAAACAAGAGGGAACTGTTGCTCATTCCAGACAGGCCTGGAAACCTAACCAGTCCTGGAACAAGGGCAAGCAGGCCAGAAAGCCTGCTGCTGCCCCCAAGACAGCATGAAGGAACGGCCCCCTATCCGGAAACGGATCTAGTGGGGGGCAGACTTTCTCTCTTCGCCCAGGCGTGGGCAAGAGATGTTCAGGATCCCTGGGCGTTGGAGATCATATCTCAGGGATATCTTCTGGACTTCAAAGCTTCTCCTCCACAAGGGAGATTTCATCTTTCAAGGTTATCAGCAAACCAGATAAAGAAAGAGGCATTCCTAAGCTGTGTGCAAGACCTCCTAGTAATGGGAGTGATCCATCCAGTTCCGCGGACGGAACAAGGACAGGGATTTTATTCAAATCTGTTTGTGGTTCCCAAGAAAGAGGGAACCTTCAGACCAATCTTGGATCTAAAGATCTTAAACAAATTCCTCAGAGTTCCATCATTCAAAATGGAAACTATTCGGACCATCCTACCCATGATCCAAGAGGGTCAGTACATGACCACAGTGGACTTAAAGGATGCCTACCTTCACATACCGATTCACAAAGATCATCATCGGTTCCTAAGGTTTGCCTTTCTAGACAGGCATTACCAATTTGTAGCTCTTCCCTTTGGGTTGGCCACTGCCCCGAGAATTTTTACAAAGGTTCTGGGCTCACTTCTGGCGGTTCTAAGACCGCGAGGCATAGCGGTGGCTCCGTATCTAGACGACATCCTGATACAGGCGTCAAGCTTTCAAATTGCCAAGTCTCATACAGAGATAGTTCTGGCATTTCTGAGGTCGCATGGGTGGAAAGTGAATGTGGAAAAGAGTTCTCTATCACCACTCACAAGAGTCTCCTTCCTAGGGACTCTTATAGATTCTGTAGTGATGAAAATTTACCTGACGGAGTCCAGGTTATCAAAACTTATAAATGCTTGCCGTGTCCTTCATTCCATTCCACGCCCGTCAGTGGCTCAGTGCATGGAAGTAATCGGCTTAATGGTAGCGGCAATGGATATAGTGCCATTTGCGCGCCTGCATCTCAGACCGCTGCAATTATGCATACTAAGTCAGTGGAATGGGGATTACTCAGATTTGTCCCCTCTACTAAATCTGGATCAAGAGACCAGAGATTCTCTTCTCTGGTGGCTTTCTCGGGTCCATCTGTCCAAGGGTATGACCTTTCGCAGGCCAGATTGGACGATTGTAACAACAGATGCCAGCCTTCTAGGTTGGGGCGCAGTCTGGAACTCCCTGAAGGCTCAGGGATCGTGGACTCAGGAGGAGAAACTCCTCCCAATAAATATTCTGGAGTTAAGAGCAATATTCAATGCTCTTCTAGCTTGGCCTCAGTTAGCAACACTGAGGTTCATCAGATTTCAGTCGGACAACATCACAACTGTGGCTTACATCAACCATCAAGGGGGAACCAGGAGTTCCCTAGCGATGTTAGAAGTCTCAAAGATAATTCGCTGGACAGAGTCTCACTCTTGCCACCTGTCAGCGATCCACATCCCAGGCGTAGAGAACTGGGAGGTGGATTTTCTAAGCCGTCAGACTTTTCATCCGGGGGAGTGGGAACTCCATCCGGAGGTGTTTGCTCAACTGGTCCATCGTTGGGGCAAACCAGAGTTGGATCTCATGACGTCTCGCCAGAACGCCAAGCTTCCTTGTTACGTATCCAGGTCCAGGGACCCGGGAGCAACGCTGATAGATGCTCTAGCAGCTCCTTGGTTCTTCAACCTGGCCTATGTGCTTCCACCGTTTCCTCTGCTCCCTCGACTGATTGCCAAAATCAAACAGGAGAAAGCATCAGTGATTCTGATAGCGCCTGCGTGGCCACGCAGGACCTGGTATGCAGACCTAGTGGACATGTTATCTCTTCCGCCATGGACTCTGCCTCTGAGGCAGGACCTTCTAATACAAGGTCCTTTCAATCATCCAAATCTAATTTCTCTGAGACTGACTGCATGGAGATTGAACGCTTGATCCTATCAAGGCGTGGCTTCTCCGAGACAGTCATTGATACCTTAATACAGGCTCGGAAGCCTGTCACCAGGAAAATCTACCATAAGATATGGCGTAAATATCTTTATTGGTGTGAATCCAAGAGTTACTCTTGGAGTAAGGTTAGGATTCCTAGGATATTGTCCTTTCTCCAAGAGGGTTTGGACAAAGGCTTATTAGCTAGTTCTTTAAAAGGACAGATCTCTGCTCTGTCTATTCTTTTGCACAAGCGTCTGGCAGAAGTTCCAGACGTCCAGGCATTTTGTCAGGCTTTGGTTAGGATTAAGCCTGTGTTTAAAACTGTTGCTCCCCCGTGGAGCTTAAACTTGGTTCTTAAAGTTCTTCAGGGAGTTCCGTTTGAACCCCTTCATTCCATTGATATTAAACTTTTATCTTGGAAAGTTCTGTTTTTGATGGCTATTTCCTCGGCTCGAAGAGTCTCTGAGTTATCTGCCTTACATTGTGATTCTCCTTATCTGATTTTTCATTCAGACAAGGTAGTTCTGCGTACCAAACCTGGGTTTTTACCTAAGGTGGTTTCTAACAGGAATATCAATCAAGAGATTGTTGTTCCATCATTGTGTCTTAATCCTTCTTCAAAGAAGGAACGTCTTTTGCATAATCTGGACGTAGTCCGTGCCTTGAAGTTTTACTTACAGGCTACTAAAGTTTTTCGTCAAACATCTGCCCTGTTTGTCGTTTACTCTGGACAGAGGAAAGGTCAAAAAGCTTCGACAACCTCTCTCTCCTTTTGTCTTCGGAGCATAATACGCTTAGCCTATGAGACTGCTGGACAGCAGCCCCCTGAAAGGATTACAGCTCATTCTACTAGAGCTGTGGCTTCCACCTGGGCCTTTAAAAATGAGGCCTCTGTTGAACAGATTTGCAAGGCTGTGACTTGGTCTTCGCTTCATACTTTTTCCAAATTTTCCAAATTTGATACTTTTGCTTCTTCGGAGGCTGTTTTTGGGAGAAAGGTTCTACAGGCAGTGGTTCCTTCCGTTTAAGTTCCTGCCTTGTCCCTCCCATCATCCGTGTACTTTAGCTTTGGTATTGGTATCCCACAAGTAATGGATGATCCGTGGACTGGATACACTTAACAAGAGAAAACATAATTTATGCTTACCTGATAAATGTATTTCTCTTGTAGTGTATCCAGTCCACGGCCCGCCCTGTCCTTTTCAGGCAGGTCTAAATTTTAATTAAACTACAGTCACCACTGCACCCTATGGTTTCTCCTTTCTCGGTTTGTTTCGGTCGAATGACTGGCTATGGCAGTGAGGGGAGGAGCTATATAGCAGCTCTGCTGTGGGTGATCCTCTTGCAACTTCCTGTTGGGAAGGAGAATATCCCACAAGTAATGGATGATCCGTGGACTGGATACACTACAAGAGAAATACATTTATCAGGTAAGCATAAATTATGTTTTCATGATTCAGATAGAGCATGCTATTTCAAAAAACTTTCCAATTTACTTCTATTATTACATTTGCAGTGTTATATATAGTTACAAACACTGCTGGCAAAGATAGCTATAGACACATGCACAATCCTGAGCTCACCTAGGATTACTCTTTAAAGGGATCGTCAACACCAGAATTTTTGTTGTTTCCAAAGATAGATAATCCCTTTATTACCAATTCCCCAGTTTTGCATAACCAGCAGAGTTATAATAATACACATTTTACCTCTGTGATTACCTTGTATCTAAGCCTCTGCAGACTGCCCCCTTGTTTCAGTTATTTTGATAGACTTTCATTTTAGCCAATCAGTGCTGTCTCCTAGGTAACTCCACGTGCATGAGCACAATGTTATCTATATGACACACAAGAACTAACACCCTCTAGTGGTGAAAAACTTTCAAAATGCATTCAGATAAGAGGCGGGCTTCAAGGTCTAAGAAATTAGCATATGAGCCTACCTAGGTTTAGCTTTCAACTAAGAATACCAAGAAAACAAAGTAAAATTGGTGGTAAAAGTAAATTGGAAAGTTGTTTGAAATTACCCTATCTGAATCACAAAAGTTTATTTTGGACTTGACTGTCCCTTTAACAAAGGCTATCAAGAGAACTAAGCAAACTTGATAATAGACACAAATTAGGGAGTTGTTTAACATTTCATACTCTGAAATCCATCTACCACTGCTATATACCACACATTCATTGTTCAGACACCGTATCTGTCCCTAATCCTTGATCACTGGAGTAACCAAAGCTATTATTGTGGAACTAGAATGTTATGTAAGTACAGGCTTCTTACTACTTATTTTGTACTTTGCAGGTCTCCTGTCGCTGTTTATTAACTTGGTAGTCTTCGCAATACTTGCACAGTAAGTGACTTTTATTTGATATTATTTGTAGCATTTTCTTTGCATGTTGATCCGTTTCTTTTAATACCGATTAAAGTGACATACAATTTAAAATTTAAATGCACATGAATACATTTCTATTTTGAATAAAAGCATTTTGCAATACACATGTATGACTGAAACTGCTTCACTTATGGAAAGAAAAGATGCCAAAACCAGGTTGGTCTCGCGCACACGTCTTTGGAATAACTTGCAACTGATCATCAGATCTGCACAAGAAAAAACTCAAAATGTGTCTTTTTCAGTCAACAAAGTATGCGGCGGTGGTGCTATTCACAACCTCCCCAAAGGGCAGGCCTATGGCACAAGTGCCCCTGTTGGCTCTTTGCTTCTAGGCTACCACTGTACTACTTGGCTTTGTTGGCAATTATAGTACTATGAATCCATGATAAATATAATGAATTCTGCTTACATTTTTGATTTATATCAGACATTCAAACTTGCCCCTCCAGAGATTTTGGAACTACATTTCCCATGATGCTCAATCAGCTGATATGCTGGCTGAACATCATGGGAACTGTAGTTCCAAAACCTCTGGAGTGCCATGTTTGAGGATGTCTGATTTATATAATGGATTTAAAAGAATACTAACTTTTTTAATATTTATTTTAATTTCCCTTGTGTTTTTTTTATATGTAGGCACTGGGGAGAATGAGGGCATAAACTGGCTTCTGTAGAGAGAGCAAGGGTCACGCCGGAGCAAAGTGCTTTCGTTTAAATAAATAGAAACAAATATGGTGGTGGCGGGGTATAATATGAATGTCAGCTCAGTTGTACATGGTTTGGAAGATTTCATATTGAACAGTTTTATCATCTATTCAATTAAGATGACAGAGGACTGATTAATGTTTAGAGAACTATTACACTTTATTTTTTTTTCTACGCAATAGTTGTTTTGCTGTTTGAAACACTGAACACTCATCACAGGGAAACTAGGATATAATATTTGATCCCCTCTATGGGGTCGATTTATTAAAGGCTTTGCCTGCTTACGACTGCAGGTTCTCACAAAAGAACCTACAGTCAGTATTTATCAAGCAGCAGTCATCAGACTGCTGCTTTCCTAACTCTTCTCCACCTCTTAAGTGGAAAATTTCAATCTCCCCGGTCTCGTCCGACCGGGGAGATAGACACCTCCTGCCCGCGCGTGATTGGCTGTGCGCGGACACGTTGCGTTGCACAAGAGCGCAAAATGGCGTTCTCGTGTAATGTTGAATCTTGCAAGCGGAATTCAGTCCTCCAGAAGTGAACTGCAGTGGACAAGGGGCATATGTAAGCCCCTGTCTGCCTTACCTTGATAAATCAAACCCTTTTTGTTACATATCACTTCTTCTACCGATATACCTACTATTAAATGTATGGGAAAATCGTCTTTTGTGTTTATCTTTTTAGTAGTTGTTTTTGCTCAATAAAACCATAATTTATTGTTCTCAAGGACAAGGGGGTCAATGAGCACAACCAGCTATACAGATTAAAAAAAATATCTCTCTCCTACATACCTATGTTTACATAGATTTCGTACAGAGAATATATCTGTATTCATGTTTTCAGTATAGGTTGTAGTTTCAACAAGCAAAAGCAGCTATTTTCTAAAAGCAAAATAAAGGAGAAGGAGCCATTTGCAAACAATTAAATAAACTGCTGTTGGTAAAATGGATCCTTGGGAGCACATTATAGGGAAGAAAATGTTAGAATACAATGCACCTTTAACTGCAAAATACAAATCAAGTTATAAAACTTGGGAAAATAATTCTTATATTTGGTTCACCATTGTTCTATACTAACTATTCCCTTTTCACTTCTGAATAGCAGATTGGGATCTTAATATACTTCCAAAACTGTCCATTTTGCTTTAATATTCTAACCTAGTTGTGGAAACCCTTAATGTCATTGGCTTACCAAATGTGCTCAACTAGCTCCCAGTAGCTGCTCTGGATCTGACTTTAACTATATGTTAAACACATAGTTATATGCAAGTAATAGCGTAATAATAAAATGCTCAAACATTACACAGAATTTTTATTTGGCTATTTTAGGTACCTTTAAATCGACATGTTTTCTTTCCATAAGGCAGGGAGAGTCCACGACTTCATTCCTTACTGTTGGGAAATACAACACCTGGCCACCAGGAGGAGGCAGACACCCCAGCCAAAGACTTACATATCACTCCCACTTCCCTTATCCCCCCCAGTCATTCTTTGCCTTTTGTCACTATAGGAGGATGGCAGAGAAGTGTTAGAAGATTCGGATAGTCCCTAAACGGGTATGTTCCCTTCAAGAGAGGACTGGAGTTTTAAGTAATCATATAAACCTCTTAGTGAGAGTATTGATAAAAGTTAGAGTCTGGAGTTGCAGGGAAAGTTTTTCTGCGAAGCCATCCAGACTGTTGGCTAACAACTCCTGAGCAATCAGTGTTAATGAGTTACACACTCAGGTCCCTGTCAGAGCATCTCTACAAGGCTGTCACACTTGAGAGGCTGTATCTGTTCCACAGCACGGATTCTGGCGGGTAAGTTATTATTAAGGGGTGCCTTATTTAGGGTCACAGTGTTAATCCTCTATACTCCAGTAGGATCGGGGGTTAATATCTTCTCAGTGGGAGTTTATTGGGAACAGTTTGGGGAATTTATATACTGTTTTAACATTTGTGAATGTTAAGACTGTGTGTGCTTTTGACTGGAAAAGGCAAGTTTCACTTTCACTTTTGTGAGTTGCGCATCTCCTAATAGCTTTGCACACTTTTTCATAGCAGGGGAGGTCCTGCCTTGTGCACCATGTGACCAGGTGTGGCTTCATTCACTCACTGCTGCAGACTGCACTCCCGAAGAGCGTTTCTTGACAAATTGTCTAGATCTAGGAGGTGGTGAGTGCCCCAGCCATTGGTTTTGTAAAGGTGCCTCAGTGGCGTCACTAGGCTTGGTGTCACCCTGTGCGGTAACTCATGGTGTCACCCCTTTTCGTCTAGTAAGGGATACCTCAGACTTTTTTCTAAGTCTTCTTCGGGCACATGGATGGAAGATAATATTGGAAAAGAGTTTGCTTACTCTGAATACCAGAGTGGATTTCCTGGGCACAGTTATAGACTCGATGACCATCAAGATCTTTCTAATAGATCAGAGAAGTTGCAAGCTAGCATGTCTTGTCCTCCAGGCTTCCTTGAGACCTTCAGTGGCCCAGTGTATGGAGGTAATTGGACTTATGGTATCTTGTATGGACTTCATTCCCTTTGCCAAATTCCATCTCAGACCTTAACAGCTATGCATGTTGAGACAATGGAACGGCGACCATTCCGATCTGCCACAACAGATAGTTCTGGACAGCCTGTTGAGAGACTTGCTCTCTTCGTGGCTTTTTCAAGATCACCTGTCCCAAGGCACATGCTTCTTGAGACCGTCCTGGGAGATTGTGACTACGGACGCCAGTCCATCCAGCTGGGGAGCTGTTTGGGGTACCAGAAAGCCACAGGGGCCTACATCAACAATCAGGAAGGAACGAGAAGTTCCTTAGCGATGAGAGAAGTATCTCAAATCCTAGAATGGGCGGAGGCCCACAACTGTACGCTGTCAGCGATCCACATTCAGGGTGTGGACAACTGGGACGCGGACTTCCTCAGCAGGTAATCCTTTCACTCAGGGAAATGGTCTCTCCACCACGAGGTCTTTGCAGAGATATGCAGCAGATGGGGCATGCCGGAGATAGACCTCATGGTCTCCCGTCTCAATGCCAAACTACCCAAGTACGGGTGGAAATCGAGGGATCCTCAAGATGTCCTTATAGATGCCCTAGCGGTTCCATGGAGGTTCAGACTCTTATATCTTTTCTTCTATAAGATACGACGAGTCCACGGATTCATCCTTTACTTGTGGGATATTATCCTCCTGCTAACAGGAAGTGGCAAAGAGCACCACAGCAGAGCTGTCTATATAGCTCCTCCCTCTGAAAGTATGTCTCAGGATGATTCTCAGTCAGAAGAGAATCAGGTTATGCCATCTACTTCTCCCCAAGTGTCACAACCTTTAACGCCCGCCCAAGCGACCCCAAGTACTTCTAGTGCGTCTAATTCTTTCACCCTGCAAGATATGGCTGCAGTTATGTCTACTACCCTTACAGAGGTAATATCTAAACTGCCTGGTTTACATGGTAAGCGCAGTAGGTCAGGTATTAGAGTAAATGCTGAGCCCTCTATTGCTTTATTGGCTCCGATGTACCCTCACAGTGTTCTGATTTGGGGGTGGGGGAATTGCTGTCTGATGGAGAGCTTTCTGATTCAGGAAAGATGTTCCGTCAAACAGACTCAGATATGACGGCCTTTAAGTTTAAGCTTGAACACCTCCGCTTGTTACTCAGGGAGGTTTTAGCGACTCTGGATGATTGTGACCCTATTGTCATCCCACCAGAGAAATTGTGTAAAATGGATAAATATCTAGAGGTCCCTACTTACACTAATGTTTTTCCAGTCCCTAGAAGAATTTCGGGACATTGTTACTAAGGAATGGGATAGACCAGGCATTCCGTTCTCTCCCCCTCCTACTTTTAAGAAAAATGTTTCCCATATCTGACACCTTTCGGGATTCTTGGCAGACGGTCCCTAAGGTGGAGGGAGCTATTTCTACCATGGCTAAGCGTACAACTATACCTATTGAGGACAGTTGTGCTTTTTTTGGTTTTGCGTACTAAACCTGGATTCCTTCCTAAGGTTGTTTCAAATAAGAATATTAATCAGGAATTTGTGTCCTAACCCTTCTTCTAAGAAGGAGCGTCTGTTACATAACTTGGACGTGGTTCATGCTTTGAAGTTTTACTTGCAAGCGACCAAGGATTTCCGTCAAACATCTTCTCTGTTTGTTGTCTATTCTGGAAAGCTTAGAGGTCAAAAAGCTACGGCTACCTCTTTCTTTTTGGCTGAAAAGCATCATCCGTTTGGCATACGTGATTGCTAGACAGCAGCCTCCTGAAAAAATTACAGCTCATTCTACTAGAGCGGTGGCCTCCACATGGGCTTTTAAAAACTATGCTTCTGTTGAACAGATTTGTAATGTTGCGATTTGGTCTTCCCTTCATACCTTTTCCAAATTTTACAAATTTGATACTTTTGCTTCTTCTGAGGCTATTTTTGGGAGAAAAGTTCTTCAAGCAGTGGTGCCTTCTGTTTAGGTATCTATCTTGTCCCTCTCGTTCATCCGTGTCCTGTAGCTTTGGTATTTTATCCCACAAGTAAAGGATGCATCCATGGACTCGTCGTATCTTATAGAAGAAAAGGAAATTTATGCTTACCTGATAAATTGATTTCTTCTATGATACGACGAGTCCACGGCCCGCCCTGTCAATTTAAGACAGATTATATTTTTTGGTTTAAAACTTCAGTCACCTCTGCACCTTTTTAGTTTCTCCTTTTTCTTCCTATACCTTCGGTCGAATGACTGGGGGGTGGAGTCAAGGGAGGAGCTATATAGACAGCTCTGCTGTGGTGCTCTTTGCCACTTCCTGTTAGCAGGAGGATAATATCCCACAAGTAAAGGATGAATCCGTGGACTCGTCGTATCATAGAAGAAACCAATTTATCAGGTAAGCATAAATTTCCTTTTCTTTCATGTAATTAGCAAGAGTCCATGAGCTAGTGACGTATGGGATATACATTCCTACCAGGAGGGGCAAAGTTTCCCAAACCTTAAAATGCCTATAAATACACCCCTCACCACACCCACAAATCAGTTTTTACAAACTTTGCCTCCTATGGAGGTGGTGAAGTAAGTTTGTGCTAGATTCTACGTTGATATGCGCTCCGCAGCAGGTTGGAGCCCGGTTTTCCTCTCAGCGTGCAGTGAATGTCAGAGGGATGTGAGGAGAGTATTGCCTATTTGAATGCAATGATCTCCTTCTACGGGGTCTATTTCATAGGTTCTCTGTTATCGGTCGTGGAGATTCATCTCTTACCTCCCTTTTCAGATTGACGATATACTCTTATATATATATACCATTACCTCTGCTGATTTTCGTTTCAGTACTGGTTTGGCTTTCTACAATATGTAGATGAGTGTCCTGGGGTAAGTAAGTAAGCTTATTTTCTGTGACACTCTAAGCTATGGTTAGGCACTTTTTTATAAAGTTCTAAATATATGTATTCAAACATTTATTTGCCTTGACTCAGGATGTTCAACATTCCTTATTTTCAGACAGTCAGTTTCATATTTGGGATAATGCATTTGAATCAATCATTTTTTCTTACCTTAAAAAATGTGACTTTTTCCCTGTGGGCTGTTAGGCTCGCCGGGGCTGAAAATGCTTCATTTTATTGCGTCATTCTTGGCGCAGACTTTTTTGGCGCAATTTTTTTTTTCTGTTTCCGGCGTCATACGTGTCGCCGGAAGTTGCGTCATTTTTTGACGTTTTTTTGCGTCAAAAGTGTCGGCGTTCCGGATGTGGCGTCATTTTTGGCGCCAAAAGCATTTAGGCGCCAAATAATGTGGGCGTCTTATTTGGCGCTAAAAAATATGGGCGTCATTTTTTGTCTCCACATTATTTAAGTCTCATTATTTATTGCTTCTGGTTGCTAGAAGCTTGTTCACTGGCATTTTTTTCCCATTCCTGAAACTGTCATTTAAGGAATTTGATCAATTTTACTTTATATGTTGTTTTTTTCTATTACATATTGCAAGATGTTCCACGTTGTAACTGAGTCAGAAGATACTTCAGGAAAATCGCTGCCCGGTGCTGGAGCTACCAAGCTAAGTGTATCTGCTATAAACTTTTGGTATCTGTTTCTCCAGCTGTTGTTTGTATTGCATGTCATGACAAGCTTATTAATGCAGATAAAATTTCCTTTAGTACTGTTACATTACCTGTTGCTGTTCCGTCAACATCTAATTTTCAGAGTGTTCCTGATAACATAAGAGATTTTATTTTTAAATCCATTAAGAAGGCTATGTCTGTTATTTCTCCTTCTAGTATACATAAAAGTCTTTTAAAACTTCTCTTTTTTTCAGATGAATTTTTAAATGAACATCATCATTCTGATACTGATAATGGTTCTTCTGGTTCAGAGGTTTCTGTCTCAGAGGTTGATGCTGATAAATCTTTGTATTTGTTCAAGATGGAATTTATTCGTTCTTTACTTAAAGAAGTATTAATTGCATTAGAAATAGGGGATTCTGGTCCTCTTGATACTAAATCTAAACGTTTAAATAAGGTTTTTTAAATCTCCTGTAGTTATTCCAGAAGTGTTTTCTCTCCCTGATGCTATTTCTGAAGTAATTTCCAGGGAATGGAATAATTTGGGTAATTCATTTACTCCTTCTAAAACGTTTTAAGCAATTATATCTTGTGCCATCTGACAGATTAGAGTTTTTTTGGGACAAAATCCCTAAGGTTAATGGGGCTGTCTCCACTCCTGCTATATTTTTAGCGGATGTTGCTGCAGCTTCAACTTTTTGGTTAGAAGCTTTAGCGCAACAAGTAACAGATCATAATTTTATAGCATTATTATTATTCTATAACATGCTAATAATTTTATTTGTGATACCATCTTTTGATATCATTAGAGTTGATGTCAGGTATATGTCTCTAGCTATTTTAGCTAGAAGAGCTTTATGGCTTAAAACTTGGAATGCTGATATGTCTTCTAAGTCATCTTTGCTTTCCCTTTCTTTCCAGGGTAATCAATTATTCGGTTTTCAGTTGGATTCTATTATCTCAACTGTTACTGGAGGGAAGGGAACTTTTTTACCAAAGGATAAAAAATCTAAGGTAAATTTAGGTCTAATAATCGTTTTCGTTCCTTTCCTCACAACAAGGAACAAAAGCCTGATCCTTCATCCTCAGGAGCGGTATCAGTTTGGAAACCATTTCCAGTTTGGAATATATCCAAGCCTTTTAGAAACCTAAAGCCAGCTCCTAAGTACCCATGAAGGTGCGGCCCTCATTCCAGCTCAGCTGGTATGAGGCAGATTATGTTTTCTTCAAAGAAATTTGGATCAATTCCGTTCACAATCTCTGGTTTCAGAACATTGTTTCAGAAAGGTACAGAATTGGCTTCAAGTTAAAGCCTCCTGCAAAGAGATTTTTTTCTTTCCTGTGTCCCGGTAAACCCAGCAAAGGCTCAGCATTTCTGAAATGTGTTTCAGATCTAGAGTTGGCTGGAGTAATTATGCCAGTTCCAGTTCTGGAACAGGGGCTGGGGTTTTATTCTATCTCTTCATTGTACCAAAGAAGGTCAATTCCTTCAGACCAGTTCCGGATCTATCAATATTGAATCGTTATGTAAGGATACCAACATTCAAGATGGTAACTGTAGGACTATCCTGCCTTTTGTTTAGCAAGGGCATTATATGTCTACAATAGATTTACAGGATGCATATCTGCATATTCCGATTCATCCAGATCACTTTTAGTTTCTGAGATTCTCTTTTTAGACAAGCATTACCAGTTTTGTGGCTCTACCGTTTGGCCTAGCATCAGCTCCAAGAATTTTTTCAAAGGTTCTCGGTGCCCTTCTGTCTGTAATCAGAGAACAGGGTTTTGGTATTTCCTTATTTGGACGATATCTTGGTACTTGCTCAGTCTTCACATTTTCGCAGAATCTCATACGAATCGACTTGTGTTGTTTCTTCAAGATCATGGTTGGAGGATCAATTTACCAAAAAGTTCATTGATTCCTCAGACAAGGGTAACCTTTTTAGGTTTCCAGATAGATTCAGTGTCTATGACTCTGTCCTTGTCAGACAAGAGAAGTTTAACATTGATATCAGCTTGTCAAAACCTTCAGTCACAATCATTCCCTTTGGTAGCCTTATGCATGGAAATTTTAGGTCTTAGGACTGCCGCATCGGATGCGATCTCCTTTGCTAGTTTTCACATGCGACCTCTTAAGCTCTGTATGCTGAACCAATGGTGCAGGGATTACACAAAGATATCTCAATTAATATCTTTAAACCGATTATACGACACTCTCTGACGTGGTGGACAGATCACCATCGTTTAGTTCAGGGGGCTTCTTTGTTCTTCCGACCTGGACTATAATCTCAACAGATGCAAGTCTTACAGGTTGGGGAGCTGTGTGGGGGTCTCTGACGGCACAAGGGGTTTGGGAATCTCAGGAGGTGAGATTACCGATCAATATTTTGGAACTCCGTGCAATTTTCAGAGCTCTTCAGTCTTGGCCTCTTCTGAAGAGAGAGTTGTTCATTTGTTTTCAGATAGACAATGTCACAACTGTGGCATACATAAATCATCAAGGAGGGACTCACAGTCCTCTGGCTATGAAAGAAGTATCTCGAATTTTGGTTTGGCCAGAATCCAGCTCCTGTCTAATCTCTGCGCTTCATATCCCAGGTATAGACATTTGGGAAGCGGATTATCTCAGTCGCCAAACGTTGCATCCGGGCGAATGGTCTCTTCACCCAGAGGTATTTCTTCAGATTGTTCAAATGTGGGAACTCCCAGAAATAGATCTGATGGCTTCTCATCTAAACAAGAAACTTCCCTGGTATCTGTCCAGATCCCGGGATCCCCGGGCGGAGGCAGTGGATGCATTATCACTTCCTTGGAAGTATTATCCTGCCTATATCTTTCCGCCTCTAGTTCTTCTTCCAAGAGTATTCTCCAAGATTCTAAAGGAATGCTCGTTTGTCCTGCTGGTAGCTCCAGCATGGCCTCACAGGTTTTGGTATGCGGATCTTGTCCGGATGGCCTCTTGCCAGCTGTGGACTCTTCCGTTAAGACCAGACTTTCTGTCGCAAGGTCCTTTTTTCCATCAGGATCTCAAATCCTTAAATTTTAAGGTATGGAGTTTGAACGCTTGATTCTTGGTCAAAGAGGTTTCTCTGACTCTGTGATTGATACTATGTGACAGGCTCGTAAATCTGTATCTAGAGAGATATATTATAGAGTCTGGAAGACTTATATTTCTTAGTGTCTTTCTCATCATTTTTCTTGGCATTCTTTTTGAATACCGAGAATTTTACAGTTTCTTCAGGATGGTTTAGATAAAGGTTTGTCCGCAAGTTCCTTGTATGGACACATCTCTGCTCTTTCTGTTCTTTTTCACAGAAAGATTGCTAATCTTCCTGATATTCATTGTTTTGTACAAGCTTTGGTTCGTATAAAACCTGTCATTAAGTCAATTACTCCTCCTTGGAGTTTGAATTTGGTTCTGGGGGCTCTTCAAGCTCCTCCTTTTGAACCCATGTATTCTTTGGTCATTAAATTACTTTCTTGGAAAGTTTTGTTTCTTTTGGCCATCTCTTCTGCCAGAAGAGTCTCTAAATTATCTGCTCTTTCTTGTGAGTCTCCTTTTCTGATTTTTCATCAGGATAAGGCGGTGCTGCAAACTTCTTTTGAATTTTTTACCTAAGGTTGTGAATTCTAACAACATTAGTAGAGAAATTGTGGTTCCTTCATTATGTCCTAATCCTATGAATTCTAAGGAGAAATCATTGCATTCTTTGGATGCTGTTAGAGCTTTGTATTATTATGTTGA